>NC_085866.1:38733092-38738092 GCF_034702125.1 Engraulis encrasicolus | reverse complement strand
TGGACTGAATTTTCCCGAAGCAGGAAGAACTGAAAATAGGCAGGTTGTTGTACAGACTATTAATAATGCGTTTAGAAGAGGTGGATTTGGGCAATGTGTGGGACATAGTGTGATTAGATAAACAGCTGAGCGTGGCAATCATTTATGGCTTGACAAACATCGTCTTACAACTTTCTGACAGGGTCTTGAGAAATTCTGCTGTTACATGTATGATAACCGAACATGCACTTGCAATGTTTCAAAAATAGCAACGCTCTGTACTACGCTACTATGGCACAACACTGCTCCGTAACATGACTCAACCTTATTGTATTGTTATTGTTATTTCCCACAATTGATGTCCTCCTATGATAAGTCCACGTAATATCACACATCAGTTTGATTATCCTTTAATAGTGTGGTTTTTTGAGCACTCTATAAAAAGAATGCGTTCTATAACAATGCAAGATTCTATAATTCCATATTTTATTGAATGACGCCCAGAATTCTATAGAACTTTCACTGCCTGAACATTCCCGTCACACCGGTGTGACGGGACACTCTTAAAGGTTAAATATGTGTATACAGTATGTATGATGGATATATAGGCCTACAGTGATGCTAGACTCAATCAGGATAAAGTGTCTGTATGTAAGTATCTATAACTATATTATATACTATATTATATACTATATACTCTTATCTATCTATATGTATATTTGATATTATCTGTAAATAAGTATCTGTACCACTCCACTACTTCAGCAGCTAAGTTGCTAGAGTGCACCAAATGAAGCCCTGGTGTAGTTCAATAGTGTGCACGCAAGTGCAAATCCAGAGACCACCTAGTGAGAAAACACTCTCAGGCACTCTGAAGGACAATAAATACGAATATTAATCAGTGTTATGTTGAACTGCTAGCTTTTTGTAGCATTTCCGACCACCATTTTTGTGGTGTTTTTAAGTTTTAACCTGTGCTTTAAAAAATAAATACATGTACACGAATGAAAATAAGTTAAAATGCAATATTATGTATACGCCGTGAAAAAGACCCAGTGCTCTAGAGGCTAAAATTGAAAAGTGTTGATACGTCCTTCAGGTGCGTACTGGCTCACTTATAGCATTTTTTTTTTAAGTTATTACACTCTGATGTTCTGGCCCATTCCTATATAGGCAAGTGAAGTAGTGTGTAGTTCTGCTCCCCCTCTCTGTTGTCACTTTGTTCTGTTTTCTTTTTGTGCTTCTGGTCTAATCTCCTGTCCCTCTCCAACCTCAAACCCCACCTCACCTCCATCCAGCACACCCAACCCAACAACCCATCCACCCCCACCTTACACCCTGAAAAACACTCTTCTCTTCTCTGCCTCTCCAATCCCTTTTTGTGTTTTTCCATCTCCCCTGTGCTCGTTCACCTCCTCCCCCTTTATTTTTATGCTGCTCTCTGTTCTCTCTATTCTTCTGTTCTCTCTCTCTCTCTCTCTCTCTCTCTCTCTCTCTCTCTCTCTCTCTCTCTCTCTCTCTCTCTCTCTCTCTCTCTCTCTGCCTTTCTCTTACTCGGTTCCCCCTACGCTTCTCTGTTCTTCTGTCCTCTCTCTCTCTCTCTCTCTCTCTCTCTCTCTATGATATGCTCCTGTTCTCCTCTGAAGTGAAGTGGCACCCTGCTCCCCTAACAACAGCTCACCCCAGTGGCTAGCTCGCGCAGGTTAGCGAGACACGGCCGAGAGAAGAGATACTGAAGGATGGAGTTGGTGTGTAGGTGGGGGGAGAGCGAATAGGGATGGGAGGTGAAGGCAAGGGTGTGGGGCCACAACTGGGGGGTTTGGGGGGAGGTTGAAAAGCATGATAAAAGGAAGCAAGAGATAGAGAGAAGAGAATAGAGAAGAAGACAAATGACACCGCTTCCATTCTTCCCCCGTTCCTTTCTTCCTCTCTTCTACCCACTTCATCTCCCTCTTCCTCGCTCCCTCCCTCCCTCCATCACTCACTCTCCTTCTCTCCTTCTTCTTCTTCTTCTTCTTCTTCTTCTTCTTCTTCTTCTTCTTCTTCTTCTTCTTCTTCTTCTTCTCTCTTCTTCCTCTTTCCTCAAAGTCGGAACAACAACAACAACAACAACAGAAGGAGGAGGAGGAGGGGCGTAGTGCGGCGGCAGCGATGGCAAAAAAAAAAAAATGAAAGTGGAGTGACAACTGTGAATCCCCTTCTGTGTCCCCTCCAGGGCCAGTGTGAAGTCTTCAGTTTGATTGAAGGCCCCTTTTCTGTGGTGTGTGGTGTGAAAGCTGTCCTAATTGAATGATAAAGTGCCCTGCGATGGAGTCCAGTGAATGGGCAACAATGCGCAGCCTGTGTGTGGTAGAGGGATTTTGGTCCCCTTCCAGCCTTCCCCTCTCTACTTGCCAGAGGGGGCCTATTATCAAGGGCTCGGCTGGGCCCGATCACGTGACATCACCCCCCTACCCACCACCACCACCACCACCATCCATCCATCCTAACCCACCCACTCCTCCTCCTCCTCCTCCACCACCCCCTCCCGATGCTCTGCACTCCTCCCTCCCTTGGCTGTCCATAGCCCTCCCCTACCCCACCCTGGATCGCGGTTGTCCAATCAGTGTCTAGTTGGGCTCTGTTCACGCCGGCCATGTGGTTGAATGCCCTCATTTTGTGCGAGGTTGACTCTCTTTTTGCCTCTCTCTCACTATCTCTGTCTCTGTCTCTGTCTCTCTCTCTCTCTCTCTCTCTCTCTCTCTCTCTCTCTCTCTCTCTCTCTCTCTTTCTATCTCTCTCTCCCTGCATATCACTATTCCTCTCTATCTTAGTCTCTCTTGCTCTCTGTCCCTCTTTCTGTCTCTCTCTCTTGTTCTCTCTCTCTCTCTCTCTCTCTCTCTCTCTCTCTCTCTCTCTCTCTCTCTCTCTCTCTCTCTCTCTCATGCATTCTGCTCCGCACCTATCCCAGTCAGTGTGACACCCACACAGGGGAGGCAGTGCAGTGCGAAATCAAATCCCTGTCCCTGCACACTCAGCTCATAACAGCACTGCACAGCACAGGGCAGGACAGCACTGCACAGGGCAGGACAGCACAGCACAGCACAGCACAGGGCAGCGCCAGCACAGCGCAGCACATCCCTTACGAAAATCCACCATGGGTTTTACTGTAGTAACCATGGTTTTACTGCGGTAGCCATGGTTTCTCTAAGTACTCTGAACCAACCATAGTATTACAACATAATATTTTGGGTAACCATGTATCATGGTTATTCATGGTTTTCATGTTTTTTTAGCATGGTTTGTGTCTATGGATTAACCACAGCACAGCACAGCACAGCACAGCACAGCACAGCATAGCACAGCAAACGACAGCACAGTACAGCACAGGACGGCACAGCACAGTAATGGACAGGACAGCACAGCACAGTACATTACAGCACAGCACAAAACAGCACAGCAAAGGACAGCACAGGCACAGCACAGCGCAGGAAGGCACAGCACAGCTCAGCCCAGCAGTTCAGTTAGCAGCAGCAGACACATTTAAACCCATCATCATATCACCTATGCCAGCAGCAGGAACACAAAATGAAATTACTCTTCTCACGCCATAATCACTCCCAAGTTGTTGGTCCTTAAAGAAATTAAGCATCAGCTGAAGCGCCATATGAACTACTGTGTGCTTTCGGAGCAGATGGGTTCGGCACAAGTGGCAGACTGATGTAAGATAGTATATGAGACCATTCAACGTTTGATGCACAGTAGCTACACTTCATAGCTGAAGAGCTATCAAATACAATGAACTCTGAAGGGGATGCATTACGGTCAAATTGAAGTTGGAGGTTTCAGTGGAGTTGGAGACTTGGTAAACGCAGCAGATAGGGCTTTTTGTAGATGTTTTCCAGGCGTTTCATACCTTTATTGATAAGACAGTGTGTGTGTGTGAGAGAGAGATAGGAAAGTAGTGGGAGAGACGGATGGGGAAGGGTCGGGAAATGACCTCAAGCAGGAGTCGAACCGGTGTTCCCAGATTTATGGCACTGCACCTTAGCCTACTGAATCACAGTGACCACCCCCCCACCCCAGCAGCAGATTTGTTTTTGACATACAGCAGGTGACATGCAGGCTTACCCATTGGCACCTGTCTTTCCACTTCTTGTTTTGATGTGTTGAAGCATCAAACAGTCTAAACAGTTTTAGTGGAACAGGGATACTCACCCTGCTACCCTCAGATAGACGTTTCAGGACATTGAACTGAAGCTCAACAAATATAAGAACTCCTTTATCCCGGCTGCCATAAAGAATGCTTAATGACAGATAGACATGTGTATGCTGGGTATGTGAGTACTGTGTGTAATGCAGTGATTGTTTGATTGTGTGCTTGAAGCCCAAAATAAATATCCCCCTGAGGACAATAAAGTACATTCTACTCTACTCTACTCTACTCTAATCTACTACTCTACTCTACTCTACTCTACTCTACTGTACTCTACTCTACTCTAATCTACTGCTCTACTCTACTCTATTCTACTCTACTCTACTCTACTCTACTCTACTCTACTCTACTCTACTCTAGTACTCTACTCTACTCTACTCTAATCTAATCTACTACTCTACTCTACTCTGCTCTGCTCCAGTGCTCTACTAAACTCTCAGAAGATGTGTTAGGCACAAGTGAAGTGGAGGGGAAAATAGAGAGGAACAGATACGGAACTTGACAAACAGTAGCCACAGCTGATATTGCCTCCCGTCATTCCCTTGTTGTTTTGATGTACGGCGCAGAGCAGCAAGGGGCTGATGTAGAGATATATGCCTCCCTGAGCCTTTGAGCCGGGGGTATTTGCTATGCTGTATGGGGCCTGCTGTAATGGGCCATGAAAGCAGTATTTTCTACTCTGAAACGTGCAGGCCTATGTTTTTTTTTTTTTTTAACCTTACCCCGGCATTTCAGCTAGGTGGCAGCAATAAGTTGTTTGCATTACACTGTACTCTGCTTTATTTTGTCATTTTTGTCGGATAACCTTGTGTGTGTGTGCGTGTGC
>NC_085866.1:38725592-38730592 GCF_034702125.1 Engraulis encrasicolus | reverse complement strand
CCCTCCCTCCCTTGCTCTCTCGCTCTCTCATTCTGGTCTTTCTCTCCTCGTCTTTTCACTCCTTTTGAATTGCTTAAGTTGAAATTGCCCCCAGGCTGTGCAAGAGGGTGTTGACTGGGTTGGTTGGGTGGGTGGTTTTGGGGGCTGAGGTCATACATATTGGGGAGGGGGGGGGGGGGGGGGTGTTGTGTACCTTGTTGCTTGCTGCAAAAGTTGTGTGTGCGTGTGCGTGCGCGTGCGCGTGCGTACGCGTCTGTGTGTGTGTTTGTCTAAAAGAACATGCCCCATATGTGTGCGCTTGTGTGTGTTATTGTTGTTTAGGTATTCATATGGGGGCAGGGCCCTGGACTGGGGGCCAGGGGCCAAGGCTTCCCCCCCCCCCCCCACTCTTAAAAAGCGTCTGACAAGGCCATTGGATTGCTATCTCCACATCAGAGCTCGGCATGGCATTGCATTGTGCTCAAATATTCCATTTTATTTAAAAGGGGCGGGGGTAGGGGTGGGTTTACAGAGGTGGATGGAGGGAGAGGTGGGACGTGGCACAGTATGGCATTATACAGCCAAATCCGGACGCTTGCCGAGATCCTACACCCTCACACACACATGCTTGAACACACATACACGCACACACGAACACACACACACACACACAGACGTACACACACACACGGACACACACACACATACGGACACACACAAACACACAAACACACACACACGGACGTGTACACACACACACACACACACACACACACACACACACACACACACACACACACACACACACACACACACACACACACACACACACACACACACAGACCCCTCTCGGCGATCACCTCCTGTTTTCGTCTGATCTGTAATGCTATATCCTCACCTATGCCTCTGATACAAAGCCCCATTGATTCAGGCCATGATGGGCCATTGAGTGATTTCCGCTGCTCTGCAGTGCGGTGTGCTGTGGTATGGCGGTGCGGTGCGGTGTGGGGTAGTAGTAGTAGTAGTAGTGTGGAGCGCTTGCACATATTTATGTGCAGTCTGCGTGTGTACACGCCATATGTGAGCAGGCCGGCCATGGAAGTGAAGTTGCTGCGACTTGTGCGAGTGAGAAACTTAAGCACAGACGCCATAGTTACATTTCCTTACATTATACAGTATTACATTTAGCAGATGCTTTTATCCAAATTGACTTGAAACAAAGTTGGTACATTTAAAGATCTGACGCTGGCTCAGACCTGTGAGTTGATGAGTCATTTGATACTACTTTATTCAAACATGCAGGTACACGGGCATCTCAGATTCTCCCGTATGGTCTTATGCTCTGGCAACACCCAAGAGAAGCACCTTTGTTCTGTCGTTGTTTTCTAAACATTTTCTATTCTATCTCTCTTGTATTTGATGCACTCCCTTCCCTTCCCTTCCCTTTCCTTTCCTCCCTCTGTTGTTGTTCTTCTTCTGTGTCCCTCCTTTGCCCACTGTGTGTTTTTTTGTTTCTCGCTGTCATGTTTTGAGTGAGCCCTCTCTCTCTCTCTTTCTGTGTCTCTGATGCCGAGAGTGATCGAGTTTCAAAGTCATTTAAGGAATGCACACAGCCCAGCACCCATTTTCAAGTCCTGTTTATGCAGGAATGTTATTTTTACTACTCGCTCAGCCCACACCAAGCCCCCCACCCCACACCAACTTACACACAACCACCCACCTCCCCGCACATCCTTCAAACACAGAGCAGGGTGGGAAGGCGAGAGAGAGGGGGAGGAGAGGAGAGAAAGACAGAGAGTGACAGAGACAGCGAGAGGGGAGAGAGGTCTGTCTGTGCTTTGCTTTTCAAAATCCGAAAACAAAAATAAAAGGAAATTATGACGTGATTGACAAGAGACGGGCGGACAGAGAGAGAAAAAAAGGTCTGTCGGGGCCGAAACCTGTTGTCATTTTTCTGTAAACAAAGGCCAACCCGACAATGCCTGTTGTTTTAAGCCGCGCTGACGTCGCTAAAATTAGAGATTGTTTGTTGCTGACCCTGTCTGAAAGAGAAAAAGGGGGTTGGGGGTGGGACGTAAAAAGCCATACCGCCATCACCGCCACCACAAACCCCTCCAACCCCACTTTGTCTCTCAATCTGCCTCGCTCGCTCTCGCTGTCTCTCTCATTGACTCCTCTCGTTCGCATAGTTTAGTAGTTAAAAATCCCTCCAGGTAATAATTGGCTGTGACACAGTAGATATATATTATGTTCGTCAAACTTCAGACTGGGCTTATTATATGACTTAATCCAGGAATGACCTCTGCATTCGACTTTTTGTAGCTTTGTATTTATTTTGGGGAATACAGATCTTCCTCAAAATAATATCTAACTGGTCCTTGATATTTGTGTTCAAATACAGTGCAGCTACACAAATCAGTGGGATGAAGTCCTAAAGTGTTGGACGAACGTCTGGAATCATTTTCTGTCTTCTTCTTTTTTTTTAGAAAAAAATAGTTTTAGGGCTTTTATGACTTTATTTGAGATAGCACAGTGAAGACAGTAACAGGGCATTAGCGGAAGGGGGGGATGTAGAAAGTATCTCTGCCCAGAATTGAACCTGGGCCGCTGTAAACCTTAAACCCCCGCTGTAAACCTTAAACCTTATCTATTTGGAACAACCTGAGCACCTTACTTTGCCTTCCTTCCTCTTCTTGGCTTGTCGAGTGCCATGCCACCCCCCCACCCCATGTTCTGTAGGGTGTGTGAGAGAGACACTGTCAAATTTTACAGGTGTCTTAAAGTTTTATGAAGAGAGTCTGAATCTTTGTAGAGTCTCCTGTGGAAGGAAGCTCATGTAAAACCAGGAAAGCACATGTAGGCCATCTGAGTCGGTGGCCCTATCTCAATGTCAAGTGTTCTGTTCTAGCCTTGCTAGGATGTGAAACGCCTGGTGATTGGATAGACCGCGGAGTTCACCAAAGAATCTCCAATCACTGGGTGTTTCACGTCCTAGCAAGGCTAGCACACTGGGCATTGAGAAAGAGCGAGTGCTCTTGGACCCTCCAGCACTGGGGCCTGGGCTCAGTTGCCTTTGTCAAATCGTACAAATTTCATTCATACAGTGGGTCTGGAAAGGGCAAAATTGAAAAAGGATTAGCAATGCTCCCTTATTTTACACAATCGCTAACATTTGGTGATGATATTGAAAAAAAAAAGATTAGTGGGAGGGGTGTTCGTCTGCTTCTTTTGGAAATGTGCCCTCCTCCATCGTCCATCTGCCGTTCGTTGATTAGCTTGGTTGTCTGGTTAACAAGACCGATCCATTCCCAGAACACCCCACCAAGATGTAACATGGAAAATGTTTTGTGCGCTTACGTCTGGAAAGGCCAGGGATACGGGCTAAAGGGCTGAGTGTAGGGTTGTTCCATGAGAAGTTGGACTGAGCAACAGATACTGAAAACGCTATGAACTAAGTAAGTACGTATAGAGTGGTTTTCTAGTCAAACCTCATCCGATATCAAACAACCCTTCAACTTTGGAAGGGCATGCAAAAACAGGGGCACATGTAAGCCATCAGAGTGAGTATTTGAGTTGATCATCCAGTTCTGGGCCTGAGCCACAGGCACAGACTGGTGCAGTGAAATAGATGAGAAGTGATTGCAGTGAAGCGCATGTAAAAACAGAGAGGCACATTTAGGCAATCTGAATGTCTTCTTGGCTAATACTCCAGCACCGAGGCTGGGGCTGCGTCTACGGTTGGTCCACAAGTAATGTGACTGAGCAACAGATACAGGCCAATGCAGTGAACTAGATAAATAGTCCACTTATGGAGTTGTTTTCAAATAAAACACATGAGCAAAACAACCTTTATGGAATCTCCGTTGGCAGCACTTAAAAGCAGAGGGACGTGTAGGCTGCCTGAATGAGTGTCTAGGCTGATCCTTCACTGCCGGGGCTGAGGCTAGCGCAGGGGCTGCCCCAAAAGGAGTGTGACTGAGACACAGATACAGAATGAAGATTTGTATTCTCGTTGAACCTTATATGAAACAACCTCTTGTGGAGCCCATGTAAAAACAGAGAGGTGCATGTACAGTATGTCGCATAAGTGAGTACACCCCTCACATTTTTGCAGATTTGTAAGTACATATTTTCATTGGACAACATTAAAGAAATTTCAACTTTGACATCGGCAGGGCTGCTATGGCTTAATAAAGTAGCCATGGTCCTGTGGTTAAGGAGACGGGCTTTAGATTAGAGGCTTGCAGGTTCAAATCCCACCCTTCCAATCCCTACCACACTCCATGGCTGCGGTGTCTTCGAGGAAGGCACCTAATCCCATTCTACTCCATGGACCAATACACTGTAAATAACTGTAAGCAGTGGTTGAGTTGTAAAATCAAACCAGGGGGGATGGCCAGAGATGGATTCTGATTATGGGCGGTTCAGGGGTTCTCCCCTGAGAAAAAGAAATGAAAATGTAGTTGTTAAAAGTGCAATTTCAACACAATATGTGAAGAAGGGAGGCCTGGGCCTGTTTTAGAGGAGGATGATTTTTGACCATTTTCATTGAGGGGGGTGATTTTAGACAACTCAAGGCCTGACTGTAAATCCCTTTGGATGAAGCGTCTGCTAAGTGTAATTTTATGTAATTTAATCTGAATGTGTTGGCTGGTCCTCCAGTGCTTGAGCATGGGCTGAGGGCCGGGGCAGTCCCGAGTGAAGTGTCACTGAGAGGCTGTGTCTTCCTGGTGAGGCCGGCGCGTGTTGCAGATGTCGCCGTTGGCATTTTGGACGACTGCTCCGAGCAAATGTTTTTGCACGGGTGGGTGGGTGTTTGTTGTTGGTGTGTGTGTGTGTGTGTACGTGTGTGTGTTTGTGTACAGCCTTGCAGTAATGTACCAGCCGTTCAATGGAATGCGGGAGATGACAGATAGTGAGAAGGCAAAAGTGCAATGGAAAGTGGAGAGAGAGAGAGAGAGAGAGAGAGAGAGAGAGAGAGAGAGAGAGAAGGGAGAGTGAAAGTGTCACCCACACAAACA
>NC_085866.1:38718092-38720592 GCF_034702125.1 Engraulis encrasicolus | reverse complement strand
GCCCCAACTTGTCCAAATGTTGTCTTCACACTTCATATAATTGAAATTCAAGTATTTACCCAATTATTTACTTTATTTGATCATTTATGCTGTAAAGTAAAATAATGAAATATAAAACAGAGCACAAACTTAGTCTTGAGTCTTGAAGTATTTTGGGATATCATCAATCATTCAAGTTAAGTTAAGTCAAGTCAAGTAGTCAAGTTCAAGGATAATCTAGGTATTCAAGACAAACAAGGTAAAATATAAGTGTAATTCTCGTCTTCCCTTACAGAATGTACACCCTTTAATTTCAAGACAGACCAAAATCAAGGCACAAAATCAAACTTTCATCTTTAACATGACCGTCAAATGCACTTGAACCAAATCGACTTTTCCTGAGCGACCTCAATTTTTAGTCCCAAGGTCACTTTGACAAGACAGCAGCATAACGCGATGTCCTTATAGACACAGTGAAATCTGAAGCCTGTTTTGATACGTAAACAGTACAAGGGCCCACGAAACAGCTGTGAGCCACATGGAAAGACTCCATCGAACAGTCTAACCCTAACCATGTTCAGTCTGTAAGTGACAAAGAAGTATGAAAGGCTGGCAGAGCTGACTGAACAAGATGGTACTCAGGATTTCTGCTCATCCAAAAAGTTTGGCGCGTTCCATTTGCAGTCAGACAGTTTCATGGGCAAAATTTCTGAGTAGATGTGTGTGCAATCATAAGCAGGAACTATCCCTATATTACAGTAAATCCATCGGGCCCTACTGTGGCGCATATGGTAGGGCACCCGTTTGCTATGCGGCCGACCCGGCTTCGATTACCGGCCCGGGTCCTTTGCCAACCCTTCCCCGTCTCTCTCTCCTAACTCGCTTCCTGTCACCATCTGCGTTGTACTATCAGGAATGAAGTAAAAAAAGGGAAAAAAATAGAGTATCCATTGATCCATGTCACAGGTTAACACATATGTACGTAAATTCACAGAAAAGATTCACCCTTTCACCCTTACAGTGACCCTCAGACCCCCAGTTCACAATTCAAGATGGCTGCGCATTTGATGTGTTAATTCGGTTCTATGATATTTTGCATTCATATGTTAGTTATGATGTTGAACTTGTCATCAACCTTGCACACAGTTGGTTCTATGTGCTGTGTGTGATTACGACCTTATTATCTGCAGGGTTAAGTCTCCAACCGTGATATAACCTGCCATGTCTTCTTTGTCAATCAGTACAGAGTTATAGTTCGGGGAGTGTAAATTTGACTTTGGCAAATGCAACACAAGCGACTTTGGCAAATGGAACCCTTTCTGTTGCGCTTCTTTGCCCACTTGAGGTCAGAATCTCAAAATGGAAGGCACCATAAAAGACACACAGGCAGCGGATGAAACTAAGGGTGGTATCTGAGCAGTAGTGTCCCTTTTGTAACCGTCAACCACAAGGGGTCTAAATTTAGCCGGGACAGAGGGAGCTGTGGCCACATCCCAACCTGTGAATGCGAGCTGCGCCAACGGCTGCAGGGCGGAGGGGGGAGGGGGGAGGGGAGAGGGGAGAGGGCAGGGGTTTGGCAATGCCACCCTACCCACCAGCTTCAGATGGGCGGCCTTCCTCCTGCAATGACCCCCACCCCCCATGACACACACACTTACACACCATCACCCACACAAACACATACACATACACTGTTGCGCATGCACGCGCAGGCATGCACACGCACATGCGCACACACACTTACACACCCACACATGGGCACATATGCATGCGGACACTGACAAGGCACACACATTTTCACACAAATAGAGCCATACACTTCAGAATCAGGATGACCTTTAACACATATAGACAGACATCTATCTTCACACAATCTTAAATGAACATTACCAAATACACACACACATACACACACACACACACACACACACACACACACACACACACACACACACACACACACACACACACACACACACACACACACACACACACACACACACACACATGAACACAAAAACACACACACACACACGCAAACACACACACAAACACACACACACACACGAACTCAAAGACACACACACACACACACACACACACACACACACACACACACACACACACACACACACACACACACACACACACACACACACACACACACACACACACACACAGAAAGAGAACTGAGGAACTGAAACCTGTCCATCTCACTGAGTGACAGAGCAACAACAAGGTGGTGGAGCAGAGAGTCGAGTTGGAGGGAAGAGAAGAGAAGAGAAGAGAAGAGTAGCGAGCGGGGGAGGGGCGGCTTACTACTAAGTAGGGAGAGAGAAAAAAGGAGAGTTGTGAGGCAGTATGAGATGTTTCCCCTTCAGCTTGAAGACCCCCTTAATGCCATGCGTAACGGGGATCGGAGGCACACAAGCAAGTCATAGGAAAACTGGGAACGTCCCAAAAACTTGTTCCTATGTCCTTCATAGTTCACTACTTAGGATGCGAGTTGTATTGTTTTATT
>NC_085866.1:38658092-38715592 GCF_034702125.1 Engraulis encrasicolus | reverse complement strand
CAGAGACAGAGAGAGAGAGAACCTGCAGAGCTCAGAGAGAGGGAGTGATAGAGAGCGCCAGAGAGGGCGGGAGCTGAAAGAGTTAATCATGAACACACAGGAGCTGCCGCAGTGTACAGGCTGCCCTCTGACCCCTGCGCCAAAGGAATGCGAAAACCCTTTAATCTCAAACCAAAACTGCCTGCCTATATGCTGGATAATTTCTTCTTTTCACTGTCAGGATTATAAAATCCGTACTTGCCACACCCCTCCCCCTCCTCAAACGCCCCACCCCACCCCCACCCCACCCCACTCAACACACACAAGCACATACATATACACACATTTTTTTCACACGTTGTGGCTTCGTTTTAGAAAAAAAGTTATAGTCTCGAGCCATATGTTGGATCCACACTTCCCGTCATAGAGTCGCTTAAGGAATCATAGAAAGAGCTCAACTGCCAAAAATACCTAGAAGAAAATAATGTCATATTTCTGACAAACCTTTTCGCTCAATTTTCTTTGTCACTGGTACACATAGGCTACTTTTCACATTCTGATCATAAGCACACATAATTGTCACATACAGAAATGTAAACCTGGCTAAGTTAACCTAGCCTGGCGACGCCATCCTATGTGCTCCGCCCACAAATTTTGCCTCCGCACATCGCCCAGGCTAAAGTTAACCTGCATGAAGCGATAAATCTGCTTGTACAGTGCATAGATAGCCCACAGGTGTCATTTAGTTAAATAAATAGGCTCTTGTATTAGATGATTTACCACTACCTCAAGGTTAACCAACCTGCATTACTACTGAGGGGTTCTTGACATATTCCCCAGGTTGTGTTGGGTTTGTTGGGTGCTTTTGCCATGTCGTCTGAGGCCAGTGTTGCCAGATTGGGCTGTTGGGCTGCTTAGGACGGTCGACTGCGGGAAAACATGGATTTTGGAGAAAAATACGCCCAATTTTTGGCCACAGAAATCAATAGAATTGGGCGGGATTTAGTGCTTCCAGGCGGGTTTTGAGCATTTTTGGGCTGGAAATCATCAGCCTCATCTGGCAACCCTGTCTGAGGCAATACATACATGTACGTAGATGTGACCATGTGGGCCATGCAAGGAACTATTGGAATGGGCCAGAGGTCAGAGCCACTACACAGCACGTAGGCAATAGCCCACCTCTGAGGGTTAGGGAATGGCAGGCAGGTGCTCTAAGGATGCCTCAACGCCTGGCATGATGGGTTAGGAGGGCACAAAGAATGGTGGTGTGTGTGTGTGTGTGCGTGTGTGTGTGTTTGTGTGTGTGTGTGTGTGTGTGTGTGTGTGTGTGTGTGTGTGTGTGTGTGTGTGTGTGTGTGTATATTCTCTCTCTGTGTACATGATACTATATTAAGTAAACATACTTACTATGTATGTGTATGTGCACATAAATATGGGTGTACATAGCATGATGTGTTGAGAGGATGTTGGGTGGGGTGAGCTGTGTTGTTGGAAGTGTTGTCGTGATGAAATTGTTGTTCATTGTGTGTGTGTGTGTGTGTGTGTGTGTGTGTGTGTGTGTGTGTGTGTGTGTGTGTGTGTGTGTGTGTGTGTGTGTGTGTGTGTGTGTGTGTGTGTGTGTGTGTGTGTGTGTGTGTGTGTGTGCGTGCTTTTATGCATATGTGTGTAATCTATACTTTTGTTTATGATGTTGTGTGGAATTATTGGGTGTTGAGTAGAGTAGAGTAGAGTATAATTTATTGATCCCGAGGGAAATTAAGGCGAGGTGTGGCGAGGTGTCAGTACAAATGCTGCTTGGAAAGTCCTGTTTAGGGCTGTGTTTCTCGTAAGCGTAGTTGCTTGCCAGCTAGCAACATGGGTAGTCGCCAATGGGAAATTGCATTGCAACCAACAAAGTAGCTAGTTAGCAACTGCGGTTTCGAGAAATGCACAGTGTAGCGCAGTGTGTAGTAGTGACACACAATTTGTGTGTTGCTGATGATGTCCTCTTTTGTACGTCACTGTTTTACAAAAGTCTCTGGAGAAGTGAAGCCTTTTCGTTATTCAGTCTGTAGAGTAGCGTCAGAGATTCTTTAAGTATATAGAGATATGCCAATGTAATAGGTTGCTATGGGCACCTAACATGACCAGGTTCCGGTCTGCCTAAAAGGGCGTGTCATAATGCTCCTAGCATTGAATAGAACAGTAGGTCTGCCTAGGTCTGCCTAAAGGGGGATTTCCCCCCCCTCCCCCTTGCAATAATAGAACCCGGAAACAATGGGCCAATGGAACCTCTCTCTGGTAGCTACTCTCTCTGGTAGCGTGGTGTAGTGAAATGCTGGTGTTTGTGCGGTGTGGTGTCGTGCGTTTTATGATGGATGCGGAGTGCGGTCCAGGGCGCTTCATATGGAGGTGTGGAGCGACAGGCATGTGAGCGACGTAGGTGTTTGCAGAGGTGGAGCTCTCTCTCTCTCTCTCTCTCTCTCTCTCTCTCTCTCTCTCTCTCTCTCTCTCTCTCTCTCTCTCTCTCTCTCTCTCTCTCTCTCTCTCTCTCTCTCACTCACAGGTTGAGTAGATAGAGGCCTATAGACGCAGGGAGTGGCGGAGTCCTTCACCACAGCTAAGGTGTGCTGTGTGTGCTTCATGTAGTGCAACCTGCCAGAGGGTGAAACATGGTATATTATTTACCAGGCTCATGTGAATGAACATGTCAATTAAAGTATGACGTTTGTACTAGCACTTTTCAAAATAAATCAACTGAGAGATCAAAGACGAAAAAAAGGTGTAACTGAGACAGACATACATAGAGACACACACAGATATTCGAGGAGAGAGAGAGAGAGAGAGAGAGAGAGAGAGAGAGAGAGAGAGAGAGAGAGAGAGAGAGAGAGAGAGAGAGGGAGAGGTAGAGGTAGAGAGAGCGAGAAGAGTGAGGGTGTCAGAGACAGAGAGAGAAGTCATTTAGGTGTTTGTTTGGATAGGAGAGGCAATCTGGGCTCATGTGTCAGTTGGGCGGAGGTAGCACCAGTGAAACACGTGCTGGCGTTGTATGTGTGTGTGTGTGTGTGTGTGTGTGTGTGTGTGTGTGTGTGTGTGTGTGTGTGTGTGTGTGTGTGTGTGTGTGTGTGTGTGTGTGTGTGTAGGGCAGACGTGGCAAAGTTCAAGTTCAGAACGTGAGTATTTCCACAAGTGTCCCCCCTCCCCATATCGTCTCTACTCACCAGGGCTACTGACAGCTTTGGCTGACCCCAGGACAAAGTCATCTGAAAAGGCCCCCACACCCAATGCATACAATGTAATGAAGACTCCATTCTTGCCTCCCCCCCACTCACCCGCCGGGCCCCTGGACAACTGACCCCTTTGCCCCCCCCATCTGTCGACTTCCCTGACTTTTGCTGCCCTTCAACCAGTTGACCTACTACTACTCTTGAAATTCCATGTCCACCATTACAGTGTTTCTACGGAATTGTGATAATTAGCAGATCTACGTTCAGTGTGATATGTGACACTTTGGCTATTGGCTTTTTGAACTTCTCAGTATTTCTTGTCAGACGATAAGCTTCTAGATTGTGAGAGTGATTTTTGTGAAATGATGAAACACGCGCCACGTACACAGCAGTGTATTTCAAAGAGGGCATATTGCATTTCAGAGGAAGAAACACTACTCCTCGTCTACGTGACGAGCATGCTTGCTATTGCCGCTAAAGGCCCATGGTCAGGCATATAGCTTCATTATGTAGCATGATGAGCGTAATGGAGGCCAAATAGCATAGAACGTTCGTAAACTACCTCTCCCTTTGTTTTAAATGGTTCACTATTACAGTGGATCTACCACATTAGGTACAGTGTAATAACCAGTGTAACAATATTTAATACCATGTAATACCAGTGTAATACCATGTAACAATTTTGTACTTGCATCATGTACGTGTTACCAACCTCCCTCCCGAAGACTCTAATATCAGTAACGTTGTGCTATCTGTCTAGGCTTTTAGCTCAGTGGTATCGTGCTGTGCCTCCCATGCCCAAACTGGAGCGTTGGTTCAAGCAGATTCGAGCCCCAAACTAGCACAGATCACCTCAGTTTCATGAGTTGAGCGCTATTTGTTTCAAAAAGTCCACAAGTGGCAGCTTGTTTGATGTCTTCATGAACCTCAATCCATCTGTTAAGGCTTCTGAGTGAAATTGTTCTGTATGAACAATTGTTCTGAATGAAAGCACATTCATGTTGATCATCTAAAATATCTATATCTACAATATAAATAGACATACAAATTTCACATTTGAATTCAGACCACTATGGGGCAAACTGTATTGTGCTTTCGGCGACTTCTTTGTAATTGTAATTGTGCTTGTCTACGTTGTAATTCTGCGGCTTAATTCACATTGCGACTTAATTGTATATCAAAGTGTGTAGAAGTTCAAAGACAAAGAGGTCTGGAATGACTAATGAGCATGTGGGCATGTGTTTTTGACACGTTCAATTCATTAGGAGACAATACATTTTTTAACCTGTGGGTTTGAGGGACAGCTCAGAGGCCTTGTTATGGACACCTGTGGTGCATGTGCGTGCGTGCGTGCGTGGGTGCGTGCGTGCGTGCGTGTGCGTGTGTGTGTGTGTGTGCGACTGTGTATGTGTGTGCGTGCGCGCGACTGTGTATGTGTGTGTGTGTGCGCGACTGTGTATGTGTGTGTGTGTGTGTGTGTGTGTGTGTGTGTGTGTTATGGCGGCATGTGGTGTGTGTGCATTGGGGCGGCAGAACATGTTAGAGGCATGTAGAGTGGCAGGGCATTGTGGCTTAAAAGAGTAGAGCAGAGGAGGAGGGGAGAGGAGAGGAGGAGGAGGAGGACTGGAGGAGAGGAGATGAGGAGAGGAGATGAGGAGGGGGGAGGAGAGGAATGCACCAATGCACCATGCAGGAGATGCAGCGTTTACAATGGGAGAGAGAGGTGCTCCCTGGGGCGGGCCGGGGTGGGACGGGGCCGGGCCCCCCCCCTGCCCCCCTCCTGCTGGGTGACGACCACAGCAACGCACCACAGCTGTCAACTCCCCTTAACCGCTCACGCTCTCGCAAACATGCGCACACACATACGAGTTGTCATACACACATGCAGACACAAGTACACACACATACATACATACTGTATCCATGGTAAGACACACACACAGGTGTACGCACACACACAGCCAACTCGCACGCACGCACGCAAGCAAGTACGACCGACCGCACGCACGCACGCACGCACATACGCACGCACGCACGCACGCACGCACGCAGACAGGCAGATAGACACACACACACACACACACACACACACACACACACACACACACACACACACACACACACACACACACACACACACACACACACACACACACACACACACACACACACACACACACACACACACACAGTGTGCACAATATAGTCATTGCCACAAATACAGAGAACCTAGGGTACCCAGAGAAGAGATATTCAACTGCACAGAATGTGTTCAGAGATGCATGAAGGGCAGTTAAAAAAGGCACACTTAGTATTGATTTTTGATGGACAAAAAATACCCACACACACACAAACTACCACTAACATACAAACCCACGACACTCGTCCTTTTTTATATATTGAACCCTTGTGCAGTTGCAACAGGTGAAGGGGGTGTCCGTGCCTTTGTCTTAGAGTGTTTCGCCCAGTGCGTAATTCCAAAACGGGCGGAAAAAAAACTTGTTTTGACGTCTTTTGGGGTTTTCAATGCAGTATTTCCTGATTTGCATTTTTCTTTTGTGTTTGACACATTTTCTTCTTTCCTCTTGTACAGTTTTGTCTTATTTCACTCTGTTTGGAGCAATGTGCAGTTTCCTTTTTTTGCTTTGTAGTATGACTTAAAAATGATCCTGTTATCCAGTCTGAGTAGTTTTATGTAGACTATGAATATGTGGCTGATGTGTTATTTTATATTATCACACTGTTTGCAGCTGTTTAAATTTTGAAATAAGTCAGTTACTGCCTTTTTGCTTTGTAGAGCAAAGAGTTGCACAGACACATTTACTGATGCAATGAGCTAGCATAACCAAAGCCAAATCCACCGATACAGGTAGCATAACCACAACAGTTGATATCCCCCATCACGAAAGTTCATCAAAGACAACGAGTGAGACCTCATAGCAAGTAGTAGTCTGCCCACTCTCCCCTACCGGCAAGCAGTACACCCAGTTACAGGTAGAGGGCAGTGTTGGGATGATGGCCATTGACTACATGTTTGCACACAGAAGCGCACTTTCACACACGCACGGACTAACACAAGCGCAGAATGGACTAGAAAACATGCAGCTGCACAGACACACGAAGACACTTGAAATATTGCATTTGAACCCACAAATGAAATAAAAGTAAATTGAAATGTGTGTGTTTGTGTGTTGGTTCGTGTGTACAAACACACACACACACACTCACGCACACACGCACACACGCACACACGCGCACGATGCAACGCCAACTACATATACACACACATGTCCATGCAACTCTAGTTCTGTTGTCTCCGACTCCTGTTCTGTTACGTTTGCTTCTCTATCCCCTCCCCTTTATTTGTTGTGTCTTAACAGATGGCAAAAATACAGACCGTACCTCAGACGTGGCTCAAATGGTTAGGGCACTGACAATTATGCCGGGGACCCGAGTTTGAAGACAGACAAACAGCTTGTGATATAGCCTGCTCAACATCGCCAATTCTGTGTGGTTGGAGTGAGACAGGATGCGAACTGAACGAGCGTGTTGTGTCACTTTTAAAAGGAAGACACACTAATCAGATGGCTCAAAAGACAGACATCTAGTCTGTGTTGATAGTCTGTGTTATGTGGTCAGTGTTGGATGTAGAAGATATTTTTATGGGCTTTTTTGCCTTTATTTCAGATAGGACAGTGAAGAGCGACAGGAAGTGAATCGAGAGAGAGAGATGGCGTAGGGATGGGAAATGACCCAGGACGGATTCAAACCCTGGGTTCAACCCTTGGGCATTCAAGCCCAAATGTGGGGGGGGCTTAGCAGTGATGGATGTAAACTGAACTGGCGTGTTGTTTGACTTGCACACACCTTGCACACACCTTCCCTGACCATGTGACTGTGGAGCTGGTGTCAGAGTTCACTCGTGTGGTCAGCAGCATTTGGCCTCCTCGACTTTGGACGTGTTATGTCACTCACAAGCAGAGATGGTCAGTAACTTTGGTGTGTGTTTGTGCATGCTTGCTTGTGTGTGAGCCCAGTGTGTGCGTGTGTGTGTGCGTGTGTGTGTGCGTGCGTGCGTGCGTGTGTGTGTGTGTGTGTGTGTGTGTGTGGACGTGAAATGTTATGTCACTCACAGAGATTGTCAGTGACACTGTCTAGAAGGTAGGACAGTTCAACAGGTATATCTCCCTCAATAACAGAAGACAAAGTTGTTTGAAAAAGAGACATCTTGAAACTGACATCATTCTTGTATTTTTCTTGGTTTGGCGATTTGGCGGAATCGGAAATGGTATACATGAGAGTAAGACGTATCTCTCCCTTCTCACAGCTAAAATTGAGACGCTATTCAACCAGATATTGATGAGGACAGGCCATAACGTCTTGGCATGTTACATGCAGTACTACATTAGTCCCTCAGTAGCGATGTAAGGTGAATCTGGGCAGTCTGCCAATTTGGCGTGTTCGAGACATGTCAAGAAGACTGCTGTCATTTCTTCACACAAATCACTTTGCACTGCACAACAAGAGCAGGTTGCCACAGTAGGTTTATTTACAACTTGCCCCCACATCCCTTGGAGTGTTTTTCCAACCTGAGAACTACCCATAAGCACCGATTCATGAATTCAAAGTTATTGTAGTGTTGATGCGAGCTATAATCGTATTCATTGCTATTATTTACTTATTTATATATTATTATTAAGATATGGGTCATCAGTGTGTAGAGTGAGCAGTGCAGAGAAGGCAACATCGACATGTAACAGAGGAAGTGGCAGTGAGGGTGGTTAGTTTTTGGTGTTAACAGGTAGTATCAGATCTTTGAGTCTCTCTCTCTCTCTCTCTCTCTCTCTCTCTCTCTCTCTCTCTCTCTCTCTCTCTCTCTCTCTCTCTCTCTCTCTCTCTCTCTCTCTCTCTCTCGGTTGTAAACAGTTTGCCTTCCCTGGGGGCTGTTTGTGCGCTGGTGTTTTCGTTGGGATTACGGAAGCCTTATCCCGTTTGGTAACATGTGCATGCATGTAGACACACGCCGCCCCCGCCACCAGCACACATGTAGGCACACACACAAGACCATACACATGTACCTGCACATACACACCCATGCACAAATACATGTAGGCAAATACACACGCATGCGTGCACACACACGCAAATGATATGCAAACACACATACAAACCACACACAGAGACACACACACAGATGGATGCACACACATGCACACGCACACGCACACGCACACACACTCATACACTGAAACTCACACACACACTGAAACACACACACATAGATACACACACACACTCACATGCACGCACACACGCACACACACACACACACACACAAAGCGGGCTTTGTGAGGCGCGCCGTTTCCCTCTGGCAGACGGGGCGGCCCGAGAGAGAGAGAGAGCGAGGGGATGGTCGTAAATCTTGGCAGAGGAGAAAAGGGGAAGGGATTCACCCACTTCCTACTGTTATTATTAGGGGTTAGAGTTTGACACAATTTACGGTGGAAAAATTTAGCAGCCCCGCCAGGTCAACATCAAGGCTTCTCCCGTCTCTCCTTTTTTTTCTCCTGGAAATCTCTTCCTCTTTCGTTCTCAGTCTATCTATCTCCCTCTCTCTGTCCCTTTCTACACATTTTCTCTTGCTATCTCTCCCTCAATCTCTCTATCTTTATCTCTTTTTCTCTCTCTCCTCCTGTCTTTATCTTTCTTTCTCTTCATCTCTTACTCCCCCATCTCTCTCTCTCTCTCTCTCTGTCTGTCTGTCTGTCTGTCTGTCTGTCTGTCTCTCTCTCTCTCTCTCTCTCTCTCTCTCTCTCTCTCTCTCTCTCTCTCCCCGATGCACCTACAGCTTTCTTTAGTGCCCTCTAGTGCAACAGTTAGCCTATCTACTGTACCTGTGTGCTTGGAGGTTTGACAAGAACAAGATGGAGAGATAGAACAGGGAGAAGCTCTCCCGTTGTTTTCGTGCTGACTTATTAAAATGAAACTCACACGTTTGTCTTTGTTTCTCTCTCTCTCTGCTCTGTTGTCCATGCAGGAAGATGAAGATGCAGAGGATCACAGCCTACCCACCCCAGACTGTAGCAGTGGGGACTGGGTAAAGGAGAGGATCCGCAAGAGAGACAAATACAAGAGAGAGAGAAGGAGAAAGAGAAGAAGGGAGAGACAGCCAGAGAGAGAGAGCGAGAGAGAGGTGGGAGAGAGCAAGAGGTGTTTGTGGAGACATTTGATCGAGACGAACGTGTCAGATAAAAAAGGTGAGAGGATTGTTTGTGGGATTGCTGATGTTGAGTCGTCACTACACTAGTTTATATGGCAGTTTATATTGCATTATTTTTTGTATGGAAGCTACCTACATCAGCCATGTATACAGACATGTGTGGAATATAACCCGAAAATAAACTTTTATCAACATGTTTACACAGAATATAACCTGAACAGAAACGTTTTATCAACATGTTTTAAGAAAAGTAGTTGATTATATAGATACGTAATATTTTTCATTTTGGATTATGTTACTGAAATTACAGGGGCTAAAACATCACATTTAAGTCGAGATTAAACTCTGCTACCTGTCTTGTAGGTTCGATTGAGGCGCCCGTCCACAGTGACCCATCTTCTCCCTGCCTTGCCCACCAGCATCACGTTCGGCCACGCAGCCCCAGCCGCCAGTAGCCACTCAGAGTCTGGACGGGAGGGGAGCCACGGCAGCGTACCAATGGCACCGGCACCCTAGGGCTGCCATGGCCGCAGCTGCCACAGATGACCCAGGCCAGGTACGCTTGGTTGGTACCAGTGGTGTAGTCTACGTAGAACACAGGTATACACAGTATATCCACCAAAATAAAAGTCAGGGATTTCAGTATACCCACCTAAAATTGATTGTTCAATATTTAGAATAGCACAGCAACGTTTATTCAATGGCGACTTGTCATGGAAGCCTGGGAATTTAACAACATGACGATAAGATCACAATCAACATCATATGTAATTTCAAATTCTTTGTATGACCAGTGCATGTATAGAAATTGACAATAAAACCAACTTGAACTTGAACATCATTTCAGATGTTAACAATGCCTCCCTCTGCCTCTGAAACACTCCCTTCCCTCCGCACCGCACCCCAAGGGGCCCGGTCCCTAGTTTGGGAACGTATGCACCATTAGCTGCCCAACTAAATTGTGTACCCACTAGGGATGGCACAAACCGCACCAAAAACCGAAACCGTACAATTCACACACATACCGAACCGAACCGTGCAATCCATCGCAAACCGCAATTCATGTACTGCCCAGAAAAATATGTAAAACAGAGATTCTAGGAGTATCTTATCCAGTCTCTCTGATTAAAACATTAGCGTATAAGACCAAATCAGAGGATGACACAATTAAAATCACACCATTTTCACATTATAAGCCTATACAAACAATATGTACGATATTTAATGATAAGTCCGATTCTATTAGCCAGTGCACCATTTATCATGAACTAAAAAAAAGAACCGTAGAGAACCGAAAACCGTGACCTTGACACCGTGATATGAACGGAACCGTGAATTTTGTGAACCGTACCACCCCTAGTACCCACCACAAAAAGGTAGACTACACCACTGGTTGGTACAGAATGATGCTGCCATACCCAAGTGTAACAGATGCCAACTTGCAGAGTTCAGCGGTAGGATGTTAGTAAGCCTCCCTCCAGAGGTCTCAGACCTAGACCTAGACCTAGACCTCGACCTTAAACATTGCATTACATTACATTATATTATACTGAGCTGGCATGTTTATCCAAAGCAACTTACAGATATTACAGGGTATTGGTTACAGTCACTGGAGCTGTGTGGGGATAGGAGGGAGCCAAGGAGGGAGGGAGGGACTGGTAAGGGTGGGGTCTGAACCTGTAACCCTGTGCTGTGCAGTCCAGCTCCCTAACCGTTATACCACGGCTGCCCCCAAGCTCAGTTGTTTAGTACCAGTGCTCCCATGCCAAACGATTGGGACGTTGCAGTTTTGAACCCCAAGTGGCAAAGCAGCACTTACAAGTGCCGTCACACTTGCCAAGCTAGACATCCTATAGCAAATGAACAGCAAATGAAGTTGAAACTGCTGGAATTGTCTAGAGACAATCAATTAGGAACATTCATTTGAAAGTCTAAGACTGGGCCGTGAATCAACAGCCTATACTGGGATCCTATACGCCATCCTATTGCGCTGATTGGTGTTAGTATTGTATTGTTGCATGCAGAGGGATTTGAAAGACAACCTTTATAAATCAGAGGTGTCATTAAGAAAGTGAAAGCCCTGCAACAAATTTGAATGAACCAGTTCTGTAGCCCTTTAATGCACGCCGTACCACCAGTGGCATGCTATAATAGACATTGAAAGTTAACTACTATAGTACTACACTACTATGACAGTTGAATACCTCTGTTTGTAAAGTAAAATGCCTTCTTTTCTTTTCTGGCAGATCTCAGCACTGACACAGGAGGAGCACCAGGAGCCACGAGCCACCGCCAAGCTGTACGGAGGCGCCGTCACGCCGCGAGCGGAGAGAGAGCGAGAGAGGGAGAGGGAGAGAGAGAGGGAGAGAGAGAGGGAGAGAGAGAGGGAGAGGGAGAGAGAGAGGGAGAGAGGAGAAAGAGCAGGTGGGCACGAGTGTTTTGTTTGCGGGGCTCTCTTCGGCTCGCCTGACAAGCTTCGACTGCACGCTTTCTGTCACGCGGGGGAGAAGCCGTTCCACTGCTCGCAGCCCCACTGTCCCAAGGCCTTCAGCTCCAAATATAAGCTTTTCAGGTGAGCACCACTTGTCCCAAGGCCATCAGCTCGAAATGTAAGCTTTTAAGAGTGTACCAAAGATTTTATAGACGCCAACGAGCACCAAATATGATACAAGGGTTCAAGACGAGTTTACTAGCACAACATTATGGTGGGGATGATTTTCTTTTCACTGGTCAGCCTTTTTCAAGTTTTCAAGAACAGAGCAAAATGATAATAAAAGAGGCATGAGGCCAACACAACAAACCAAACCACAATGGGCTGAAAAAACAAAATCTGAAAGCCACAGCATCATCAATGTAGTATGACTAATGTGGATCAGTAGCCAGATCTATTGTTTATTTGCACAACCATCAGGTACAGAGAAGAGTTCTGATTTGCCATTCTGATGAACCAAGTGTAGCATCCTATAGTAGCCTACAGCAATATTGTGGGATTGTGCTGCTGGTTCAAACTTCACACATGTCATTGAACTTGAGCATCACTGTTCCCTTCACTCCATGCTAACCTGTCTGTTTTATCATAAAGTCTATTGCTTGTAAACATCTAGCCTGCCTATTGGACACCAGATGGAAATTAGCCCTTGGGCTACAATCTGGCATGTTTACATATATGTACATGTATGTATATGTTCATTAATGTGCAATGTCCTGAACAAATAAAGTAAAGTAAAGTNAAAAAAAAAGTTAAGTAAAGTAAACCTCCTCCTCCCCATCTCCTCTCTCTCCGCGCCCACACACAGGCATATGGCCACACACTCCCCGCAGAAGACGCACCAGTGTTCGTTCTGCGAGAAGATGTTCCACCGCAAGGACCACCTGAAGAACCACCTGCAGACCCACGACCCCAACAAGGAGGCCTTCCGCTGCGAGGAGTGCGGCAAGCACTACAACACCAAGCTGGGCTACAAGCGCCACGTGGCCATGCACGCGGCCACCGCCGGCGACCTGACCTGCAAGGTGTGCCTGCAGAGCTACGAGAGCACGCCGGCGCTCCTGGAGCACCTGAAGAGCCACTCGGGCAAGAGCTCGGGCGGCACCAAGGAGAAGAAGCACCCGTGCGACCACTGCGAGCGGCGCTTCTACACGCGCAAGGACGTGCGCCGTCACATGGTGGTGCACACGGGCCGCAAGGACTTCCTCTGCCAGTACTGCGCCCAGCGCTTCGGGCGCAAGGACCACCTGACGCGCCACGTCAAGAAGAGCCACTCGCAGGAGCTGCTGAAGATCAAGACGGAGCCGCCCGACATGCTGGGCCTGCTGGGCTCCGGCTCGCCGCCCTGCTCGGTCAAGGAGGAGCTGAGCCCCATGATGTGTAGTATGGGCTCGGCTGGAGGACCAGGGGACCCCATGATGTCCAAGCCCTTCCCAGCCGGCGCGCCTTTCGCCATGGGCATGTACAACCCGCATCACCCGCTGCAGGCCATGTCCCAGCCGGGCATGGGCCACCACCACCATCACCCCCACCCGTCTCTGGTGCCCGGCTCGCTGTCGGCCGCCATGGGCATGGGCTGCCACATGGAGCCGCCGGCCTCGCTGCACCCGCACCACCCGCACCACCATCACCACCACCACCACCACCATCATCACCACCACCCCACGTCCCCTCATTCACACTCCCAGCAGCAGAACCCTCACGGTCCTCCTCCCCCTCCTACACCACCTCTGGGGCACCACTCCCATTCCTCGCACCCCCACCAGTCCCACCACCCGCCGCCCAAGTACCAGCTCGGATCTACCTCATACCTGCTGGACAAGCCGCTGAAGGTGGAGATGGAGAGCTTCCTGATGGATCTGCAGAGCGGGCTGCCCGTCCTGCCGCCCTCCGCCGAGCCCCACGCCGCGTCCTCGCCCCCCAAGGAGGGCAGCCTCGTCGGGGTGGAGCACCCTGGCGGTGGTGGGGGCGGTGGAGGACTGCCGGACGAGCTGTGCGCCAGCGACGGCGGTCTGCTCTCCTCCAAAAGCCCGGCCGTCATTGCCGAGTCTCTGTGTGCTGCTAACATGGACTTCTCCCACCTGCTGGGCTTCCTGCCGCTCAACCTGCCCCCCTACAGCGCCCCCATGAGCTCGGGAGGCCTGATGATGGGCTACACCGCCTCCTCCTCAGCCATCTCCTCCTCTTCATCCTCCTCGACTTCCTCGTCCTCGTCCTTGCACGCCACCGAGCCTCACGCCACCGCTGCTGCCTCCGCCGTGGCCGCCTCGGTCTCGGCCGCCGTGCCTCTTACCTCTTTGCAACCGCAACCTCAGGAGCAGCAGGGCTCTGGTGGTGGGGGGTCGCTGGCCCTGGGGCCCCTGCATCCCCTCCCGCCAGTGTTCAGCTCCAGCCTCAGCACCACCACCCTTCCCCGCTTCCACCAGGCCTTCCAATGAGGCCTCCACCCCGCCCTGGCTACCAGCCCTGCAGCTGCCCACCACCTCCTCGGCCACTCTGGGGGGGGGGGGGCCGCAGCGCTGCCTCCTCGCTGGGGAGGAGGGCTTGAGGGCTTGAGGGCTTGAGGGCCAGGGCGGGGGGCCAAGGTCCGTTTTGGGGACCCATGGGTCTCCTTTAAACATAAAAAAATGAACATAAACGAGAAAAAAAGGGCTGGGAGAGATTTAAACACTTGAACGTTTTAGAAGCCTTAATTGAAGCGCACAAAGCTTTTTGATTGAGCCTGGAGGAAAATTACCCTTTTTAAATTGAGGAAACAGGAACAAAATAGGAACAAAAAATGCAAAACCGCTTTCATTTAGGCTGTTCCTGAAAACAAAAAAAAGAATGAAATGATGTTATTAATTTTTTTGATGTTTAACGTTCCCCCCTACTTGCCCAATCTCCTTCCAAGCTCTTTTCCTACCTCTTATCTTCTACCCTCCCTTTCCCCTTATAAACTAGCTTAGGAGGCAGCATCAGTAGGCCTAAAGGCGCGGTACTGCGTAAGTTACACAATAATAATATTAAGAAGAAAGAAATGTTTCAAAGATTAATGTAGAGAAGAATCATTCGTTTTTATGGTGCAGAAAGTCTAGTTTGAAGTGAATAGGATGTTTTTTTCTCTCTTTTTAAAAAAATTGCTTTTCCAAATGTGAGACCTAACTTGTTTGCCCTTAATCTCAAACCGTCTTTGGCAGTTAGGAGTGGAGAGAGATGGAGAAAGAGAGAGAGGGAGAAAAACAAATCAGCTATGGAATGAGGTCATTCACTCTTCTTGTCGTCCTCTCTCACTCCCTCGACATTTAAGCTGCCAGAGCAACTACACATTTGGCCAAGTGTAGACCAGTTGAGACGTTATTAGTGGAAGAAAAAAAATGACAGTCAATTATACCAGTTGCCAGAGTCAGGGTGTGGACCTTTTAATATGTCTTCAGTTCAATGTGAAAAAAAAGACATGCGCTGTGGCAAGTTGCCCCTGTGGTCTGGTATCTGTGCCCTTTGGCTCAACTTACAAATTCTTATATACCTTCAGAGGTGCATCTTTTAGCTGTGAATTGAAAAACACAAGCCACAATTTGTTTTCTTGAAAGAAAACTGAAAGCAATGTTAGAACTTAGAAAACAGCTGAGGTTAACATTCTCATTCGTAACCCCCCCCCCCCCCCCTCACTTGTTACACAGCTAATTCAGCGACCAACCCCAGAAATGACAAATAAAAACAAAATTTTATAATAGATGTTATTATGTGAGGAATATCATAGGACGTTACACAGGTTTACAGCTTTCTTCGAGAGAAGCACTTTGTTTACAGCAGAAGGCACTTGATTTACTGGGGATCGCCATGGCGACCCTAGTGACCCCTTCAACTTTCACCTTTCACCTTTCACCCCATGCTTCCCAGGACAGATACCTCTGTTGGTGCTCATGGCCTGTGCTGTCACAGGCAAATCCGCTATCCCAAGAGATCTATATTATATTCAGAAATGCCAACAGGGGCGTAGAGTATATCAGAAGAGGAGGCATATACACATATACATGGACTCTTCCTCCAGTCTTCCTTCCAGCACTAGTGTTCCACAGCAACCGAAACTTCTCTTTCCGCGCCCAGCTGGGAACGGAATTGAAAATATATATTTTTAGGCTAAAAGTTTTTATTAGGCAGGTTTTTTTCTCTCTAGAAATAAATGTTAATAATAACCCTGACATATGTGAATAGAAAACAAATGAATAACAACTTTCAGTTTAAAGAAAAAAAAAGAATATTTTTGCAGTGTACGAAATACCACATCAGAAACTATATATTATAATTGCTTTTTTTCGGTAAAGTGTAATTTTTTAGATAGATGTATTAAAAAAATTGCTGATTTTTTAAAAGAAATATGTCTGACAGGTTTACATACCTATGTATCTTGCAAACATTTTGATCAACAAATGGATGAAGTGTTAGCTTTTCCCTATAGCTTTCTCTGTCTTATTTGTTTTTACCTTCGTGATGTGCGCAAGTCAGAGTAACAGTGCCCATCCGAATGGAGGAGTGGACGCGTGCATATTAGGCTATTAGTGGCATAATCGGCTAGAATGAATTTAATATATCTTTGATTCTCTTTGTAGAGTGTTTGGATAGAAAGCCCTGTCATTGTGATTGATTTGGAAAATGAAAAAAAGGTCTGGCTGTATTGAAACTGATTCTGACATTCAGTATATCCGCCATATTAGTTTGTTCAGTGACAGGCATACCTACACCTGATCCATTCCACTGTAGACACATGTTCTCCTCTGACAATGAAATGTATACTTCAGCTTAAAGCCCTACTTTCTAACCTTGGACCCCCGCACCATAGAATTAGGAAGGGTTACCATGAAACTATACCCGAGAACACTGTTGTTGATACTGGAGGGACGTTAGCCCACCACCCTAATGGTCACTGTTTTAAATTTGAATTTAAATGAGTTTATGAAGATAGATTACTTTCATATTGGGAAAGAACATATAGTTCATGTGTGCAGGTTTAGGAACTTTTTTTAATTTTTTATTTCGGAACTTTAATACCTGTGCAATCAATCACTTTGTAACATTTCCGTATGTCCCTCACACCACATATTAAGTCACAACAATTACTGCCTTTTTTAACAAGAAGGACACTCAGGTCCTTACCAAATCACTGACTGCCACAGATAGTCATAGTGGGGTCTCTCATGTTAGGGTCTCTCAATAGCACTTGCCTGCTAGGCCTTCCTGCTCCTTTAGGGCGCGTATACATGTTCATCTCTACTGCATAGTGAATGTGAATGACCATAATATAGTGTCTCATAAGGAAGACCTAAGGTGACCACAACTCAAACAAATAAATGTAAGAATACAAAAATAAGTATTGCTGCTTTTTAAAAGCTATGGTTGCCCATAACAACCATAGACCACTAGAGGAACATTTCAAACTGCAAAGATGTTTTACGAAAGAGACAAAAAAAAACATGTTGAATCAAAAGACAGAAAAGAAAAAAAAAATCAGTCTAGCTAAAACATGCACAGTAGGACACATGAACTGGTTAGTCCTTTCGTCTCTATACTCTATATTCAGCTGCTTCTACAGTTTCTAAGGAACATTTTTTTGTATGAAAAGGGTGTGAGAAGACACAGTATACAGAACAAAGAAGTCACCAGCCTGGTCTTTGACATTCAAAGCAGGGGACACTTGATTGGGATTTTTGCCTAGTCGTTTGTTGTCATATGATATATTATTTTCTGTTTATTTGAAACAGGACCTCAGAAAAAAACAACACAACACATCACCTCATTTTTAATGTTTGTTTTTATTATTTTTTATTTTCATACCAAAAACCCGAGGAGAAGAAACAATATTTTGCACAATCGCTCAAGAAAAAAATATATATGAAAAAATATAAAATATATATGTATTGGTGAAAGGAATCCAATTCGAAATACTGTAGGAAAAGCTCTTAAGAATCAATGAGAAGATGAATGTCTCAAAAGACATGTGGCACCCTTTTAAAATACTGAACATATTTGGTTTTGATTCTCTAATTTGTTCTTAAAATATATAAACGTGTGGGGAAAATACAACAAAAAAAGAAAAGAAAATGCTTTTAGTCCAAAATTCCTTTCGGAAACCCTGGATATGACTATTTTAAAAATAGATTTACCTTTTTATCTACATTTTTTTATCTCGATATTTTGTGAAGTCCAAAAAAGAAGCATTTATCAGTAATGTGAAGCACTATTGAATATTTGTGTCATGGCATTGGTTGTCAAAAGAAGAGCAAATATATTCACTTATTCGGAGGTAAAAAAAAAAAAATCAACTTTATTTCGTATGTAGCCAAGGCTATCAGATAATTTTGCCATTTTCTCTAAGCTTTTGGCATCTATTGAGTTTGTCCTCCCCGGGTTTGTGTGAGCTGATCTGAATTCTAGCACTTTTAAACCTTTTAAAAAGAGTATTTTTCTTTTAAGATTTCAGCCTTATATGTTTTGTTTTGTTTGTATGTTTAAACATTTTTTTGTATTTGACATTGTACATGTATGTGCCATTAGTCTGAGGAATAGATGTTATTTCATCTTTTGTTTGTCTTGTTTTCCCTCTTCCAAAAAGAGTTAACAGTATTTTTTTTAATAGATTTTCACTAATCTCTCTCTCTTCATGCCCCTAACCCTTCCTTAAAACTCCCATAAGGTGTTTCATCTTTAATCAAAATTTGTTTCATGTGAATTTAAAGGAGTCTAAAATGTCTCCCCATTACTTGTTTGATTAGACGGGCCAAAAAAAAATAATTGAAAAAAGAAAACAAAAAAGGCTCACCACAATCAAAAAAATATTTAATCAAAATATACCCCTGAAGAACCATCACCATCACAGCAGCTGTGAGAAAAAAAGTGGAGAGACGAGAGTGTTTTTTCATCTCCTAGCCATGCCTGAGGTGGTACTGGTGGTCTTATGTCTCCAGTAGGAAGCCTTGTAAACAAGATGAATCCTAATGGCAGAATCACAATGGTCTACATGTGCCCTTGCAGGGACTCTTTTGAGAGGGCTTAGCTAGGTGAAGGCGTGGCTATGCTAGCTTATCAAGTGCCAATAAGCAGTTTAGACGCCAGCCGTTAGTTCCACCCACAACCTTCAGCTCTGTCAATGGTGCAATGCCAGACTTCTCATGTCACAGTCTGGCCTGCCAGGATATCCAATGGGCGTGACGAGGGCCATACAGGCAGGCAGGAAGTACCCTCCCAAACTACGCACTGTGCCCGCCCCACCCCACCCGCAGTGCTTGTGCTAGCAGTTGATCCACATGGAACAGCCATCTAGGTTGTTGTAATTGGGCATGGACACAGGCACAGGGCGAGGGTACCTGGCATGACCATACTGTAGCATATCCTCATGGCAAAGAGCTCTCAGGTTTCATTGTCTCTCGTTCAGCTCTGAATATTTGGAACTTGATGGTTTTAAATTGGGTAAATGTCGCTGCTTGTCCAAGCGGAAGAGACACAGAAAATTGAGGGGTAACACAAGGAAAACAGGCCTTGGTCACAGCAAAACCTCGCCTGACGTGTCCCCATGACTGGTCAAAGCAGACCATCCCATTTCAAAAGAAGAGTATTGTCTTGCGCATTGAATAACATGCAGCAGCATTTGACATTTCATAGCAACGAGTTTCATGGAAAAAACATGAATTTCTATTTTTAACATTGTCAATTGTGACCTCTTTGGCTCAAAGGCCTTATCAGTTTCTTGGACTGTGGTGCCTACTCGGGATGCACTTATCCACAAACATTTTTCCCATCAGTAGGCTCAGAACTGAGAAATGTAAGGGAATATATTATGAAGAAAAAAAAGTATATGGCAAAAAGAAACCCAATCAGATTTGTCTTTTAAGTAAATGCCTCTTTTTTGTTTTGCTTTATAGTAAAGGAGATGGGCAGGCTACTGTGATACAGGCAACCTCCCACGTGTAGTTTTATATATTTTTAGCTTCATGTTAAGTCTTGCATTCCAAGCTCTCTATGTATCTTTGTTTAGTGACATAGTCCTTGTTAGTACTCCCTTTATTACTGCCACCTCTGGAAGAAAAAGGTGAAATACACAAAAATGGACGTTTTTGTTTTGTTTTGTTTTTGCTTTCATCCTTACACTATTTTATATAGCATGGAGTTAGTAATCATATACAGGGAGCGTTGTATAAAAAAGAGAATATGCTACAGGACAAAAACAGTCTGCTTTTTTTGTTTTGTTACATAACTCACATGCAATCAGTTTCCACCGTGTAAAGTGACAGATTTGTATATTGGTTGATCCAAAGAGATGACATAACAACATACCTATTTACTTCTTTGTACAGTACATTGTATCATTTGACTTGTATTGTGTTATGTTAAAATGATTAAAAGACAAACCCACGGTTTCATACTTTTTTCTTGCCTGTCGTTTGTTAATTTCCTGTTGGGCAGGCAAAGTGGAGAGACAGGGAGAGAGAGAGAGAGAGAGAGAGAGAGAGAGAGAGAGAGAGAGAGAGAGAGAGAGAGAGAGAGAGAGAGTGAGTTAAGGAGCGAGAGAGGTGAGAGAGAAAGCGAGACAGCACAAGAGGGAGAGAGGTTGGACAGAGAAGCCCCCTCCCCTCCCCTCCCCACCCCCCAACCCTGCCTGAAAATTGCCATTCACATACCAAAAACCACCAGAGCAGGAAACCACACCACCGTACAGAGATGAAATGACACAAGATGGAGGCCGGCTTCCAAGTGATAAAAAAGCAAAAGTTTTGGGAGTCAAGGCCAGCCCTAATTACGCTGTGGTGTGGCCAGCCCTATACTTACGGCCGCTCGAGACATTGCTTAGGGCCCAGGCTCTCACAACAAGAAAGCCTGGCTCATGATACATATAGCGCACGGCCGTCCGATCACTTTTTAAATATTTCCTTTCCCAGGTTGGGAGGAATTTAGAGGTCTGACAGCCAGCAGCACAGCACAGCACAGCACCCCCTCCATGGGTTGCCACGGCGCTGCTAAAGGGGCTACAGATGCGAGACAGAGAAGATGGAAGACACCCAGCCATTGGTGCCCACAATCACACACCCACGCATAGGATCACCACTATTAAAACTACTGGCCTACAGTGCATCTCATTGTCCAAACTCCCATCCTCGCCTTGTGCTTGTGACCTCGTACCAAGGCTACGCCCTCCACACCTTCGGCGCTGCAAAATTTCTCAGGCCAAGAGCTTGTTCAGGTACTTTCTGAGCTCTGCTGGGCTGGGGAAACTCCACCCACTTTGTCAGAAAGCAATCAACTTTTAGCAACGGTGCTGGGTAGGGATGCGTTCATGGCAGTGACATGGTTTAAGCAGAAAATTCTATTGGGTCTAAGAAAATGTTTGGTTTAACTTCGGCGCAGCCCTTTCTGGTATCGACCAGAAACCGAGGGAGGAGGGTTAACCGCGCCGTTTGGAAATGTCATTCGTTATCTTCTTGGTTAGACCAGAATCTCAGTACGAGATCTGAAAGTCGATGATAATCAGGCAAGTGACAGTCAAGCAAGGCACAACTTTTAGGGGAATTTACCCCGTCAACAGCTCGGTTGCAAACTGGAAAATGACATTTGAATTGGGCTTTTGTGAGATACTGAATAACACCTCTATCATCAATGACGTCTTGCCTCGCATCACGAGGCTACAAGCACAAGCAGAGGATGGGAGATTAGATATTAAAATAGCCCCTATATCTATTACCCTGTTGAGATGGCTCTGAGGAAGTGGGAAGAAAAGCCTCACCTCCGAGTAAAACAGACATACAAGAACATTACTGCACATTAAGCAACAAGCTTGTTAAATTTTAACTTCTCGGCACTTTTTATTGTCTCATACAATATATAACTTTACATTCTTTAAAGGAGGGTGACAGAAAATTTGAAGTCTTTCTTTTCTTTTCTTTAAAAAAAATCATGCGTTTTGGCTAAAAACAATGACATGATTAGTTGGTACAGAACCTCACAGGGAAAAAAAAGCAAAACAAACACAAAGCGCTTGTATTTATATACACCTTGAGAGACTCATACACTTCCACTCACATACCAACGCACAACAGGCAAGCAGTACAACCTTTAGAAAAATGCTCTCGTTTTGTTGTGTTGTATCCAGTCCGCAGCAGGATCAAATGTCTTGATCTTCGCCATGTGCGGGATCACTAAAGCCTCCGAAAAGACAAAACACAAAACAAAGAAATGTACAAACACTTTCAGCACAGTCAGGTTCAGCCGGGGGCCGTTTTCTCAAAGCCATAATTTGCTAAATAGATTAGCCAATTTAACTTGCTAACTGGTTAACTGCAATAGTTTTGGGAAACATGGCCCTGATGCTCCCACTAGTCCACTGCTGCTGAAGCCCCGTAAGCCTACTGTAGGTGATGGGAATGTGTGGAAGGGGATTGAGAAATGGTAGCACATGATGAATAGGAAACTGATCTGAAGTAAGCCACACTCTAAAGCGTTTTCTGTGAACAAAAAAAAAAATCTGTCGAGCCGAATCAACCCTTGTATGGAAAAGCGGTAACTCTAAAGGGTCAACTTAGCCAACTGATCTCCCTCAGGGTCAGAACCTGATGCTTTGCAAGTTCTCATGAGGCCACATGAGGGCGCCCTCCAGTCTCGACCACACCTGAGCACATGCGTGCACTGGGCCACACACTGTGCGACAGCCACTGATGGGCCCCACGATGGTCGGATGGTACAGCAGTGGAGCAAAGTCTGAAAGTATGTCTGCGGAGAGCACAGCAAAGCAGTCTCTGGAGTCACAAACTCTAGTCCTGGCAACCTTGGGGGAGGATGAGAGGTGCTGAAGCCCTCGCAAAAGAGAACACATGATGCACACAGGTGCTGACTCTAAAGGTCTAGTGCTACAGCCAATACAAAAGAGCAAACCATGATCGGTCAATTCTGAGGGAGAACATGAGTAGAACACGAGAAGCTCTGGCTTCCAATACAGCTCTGAGTTGAGTCAGTTAGTCATGCACACCTAACCTCCAACGACATCCAAGCTCTTTAACCCTCGCTAAAGCCATTCACATGACAACACGACCATCAGTAGAGTTGGGCTTTCTTACTACTACTTTTTCTACTGCTGAGTGACCAAATCACAACAGCCAGCTAGTAGGCAAGGACTACACTGTATGCAAAGGCAGGGAGGGCAAGGGGGTCAGTTGTCCTGGGCCCAGAATAGTGTCTTTATTGCACTGTATAGGGCGGGCTACACGCAGGACAAAGCTCTACTGACTGATGGGAGGGTTGGGGTTCGAGACAGGTCAGGCTGAAACCCACTAAAAAGACACCCCCTCCCCTCCCCCCCAATAAACCTCCTCGAAGTCATTCACCACAGCTGCCTTTATTTGGCTCCCCTCAAAGTCACGTCCCCAAACATGTTCATAAAACGGGCTTGTTGGCGTCTGAGCGATCTGTCGGCCACAAACACTGAAACGGCTGAGGGATCCAGCTGAGGGAGAGAGGGAGGGCAGAGCGAGACATTTCAAGCATTCATTCAGTGCCTCATTAAAATGCCCACAAACACACCAAAAAGACAGCAGGGGTGAGCGAAAAAAAAGAAAAATCAAAACAAAACAGAAAACGTAGCCAAAAAGATCAATAATTTAAAATGTCACTTAGATTTTTGTTGTTGTTGTGGTCCTCCTCATGCACCGTTTGTAAAGCCCCTGCAATCAAAACGATGAGTTTCTATTAGTAACCCCCCCCCAAAAAAGGCCTGAACTGCTTTACTACAACACTGCTGCCTCATCTCCATCACACTCGAACCGCTGCTGGCCCAGTCCTGGTCCAAAACCACTGACCCACATGACTCCCATTTATAAGGTTTTATTTAGGTCTTTATAAAAGAGCCTAGACCCAAGGTTGTGGTTACCAACACATACCGGTACATGATTTCCAAATAGGTTGCATTATTTCATTGAGACAAAAGACAACGCATCAGCAATATACAACAAAAATGATCTGTGTGAGGTGTGTGGGTGTATATGATACTGAGTTTCTACAGTCATTATCAACAGAGAGGAATCTTCTAAAACACAGCATGATGGCTTTGAGTTGTCAGTGTCCAGCACCTCTTTTTTGTCGTGCCCCTTTCACATAACTACAGTTAAGTACGTACGAACGTCAGTTCATTTTCACATACCGCTAACAGTGGCAACACGCTCGCTACACGGCCAGGCCAGGAGCTGGAGCATGTCAAGCTGCAGTGCAGCCGTGACGTTAGTGAGAGCAGTAGAATGTCCTTGAGGCCCATGGTGAAGACATATATACAACACAACTGCACGCTTCCATACTAAGGTCCATCATCATCATCATCATCATCATCATCATCATCATCATCAGCCCTCCTTTTGTCTTCTTCACCCTTCAACACTCTTTCTTAACGTTCATGAAATCATGAAACGTTCATTATATTCATTATTTTAAACACCACACTCTCAGCATGACCACGGACCTATACTCTGACAGACCAAAAGTTACAAATTAAATAAGATGTACACGTTAAAAACAAACAAACAAACATAAAAAGACAATGTGTTTGTAAAATGTTTTCTATATGCTTCCAGCCCCGACCCATAACAAATCCCCCAATCCCCTATAGAGGTTACCCCCTCTTCCAAACAAACCAATTAAAAAAAAAAAAAAACGATCAAGACAGTCAGAGTCCATTTACACGCTTTGGCCCATGTCATGTATGACTGTTCGTGTGTCTGTGTATGTGTGAAAATGTAGAGAGAAGATTCAAGAGTCTTAATATCAACAAAAAGATCCAGAGAAAAAAGGAAAGAATTCAGTCCAGCAGAGAAATAGCTTTTTCTCTGTGCCAAAAGGGAGGAGACAAGGAGCGCAAGTTGGGGAATGAGGGAGGGCGATAAAAACAGAGGAGGAGGACTGAGAAAAGAAATGGAAGAGATAAAGACACAGAGGAGTAGAAAGAATGAGAACGCATGAGAGAGAGAGAGAAGAATGACAGCATATAAGAGAAAGGGAACGAGGAGTTGGAATGCTTGTGCACAATCCCTCCTCACCTATTCTCTCTTCTGAACAACAGGGGGAGCCGTTTCCCACCCAGAACCCACCTCGTGCTCCGTCCGGTTTACACGTCAGTGCTCAGAACAATAAAAAAATAGAACAAAACAAAACAAAAAACTCGTAAAATAACAATGGACCATATCCAAAAAGAAAGGGGTGGGGGAAAAAAAAAATCCCCTTCGCCCCACACAAAAAAGATGGATGTAACCAAAACAAACCAAGGTCATTTGCACGTGTGTGTGTGTGTGTGTGTGTGTGTGTGTGTGTGTGTGTGTGTGTGTGTGTGTGTGTGTGTGTGTGTGTGTGTGTGTGTGTGTGTGTGTGTGTGTGTGTGTGTGTGTGTATGGTTGCGTGTGCGTGCGTGCGTGTTATTTGTGTGTAAAAGGAGGAGAAGCAGCGGCTGGTTCAGTCGATCTTGACGGCGGCGTAGATTTTGCGTATGAACATGTAGGCGGCGTAGAAGCCGATGGTGCCGGTCAGCAGCCAGAAGGATAGCACCATCAACGCCGTGTAGCCAAAATACAGCAGCGAGGGGATGAACTCCACTATGTCCAGCTGAGAGGAGCAGAGGGAGGAGAGACAGGAAAAAACACACACAAATATTACAATTGAAACACAACAAATGAGTTACGTTGCAGAATGACATTGCCACCATTTTTTTTTACTTTTGCATTTGATCATTGGAAATGACTGGTCAGAAGTCCCATCATCTATGTGTGAATTCTTGTCATTCAAATATTTCGAGAACATACTTTTTAAAACCTATTTATATTACATCTTGCAAGGCAATGGCCAAGACACTATGTCAATTTCCAAAACGTCCCAACATTTTGCAATGAAGGTCTTCAAATACAAATTCACAAACAAGCAAAGAAAAACAAATTCCGCGATGTTCAGAGGGGTATTCCAAGAAAATGGTTCAGTAGTACGTGTAAACCAGGTTAAGCCAATATTGAGGTAATGGTAAATGATCCAATACAAGAGCCTGGAGTCCTGAAGTTAGTTAAGTTTAGTTTCTTAGCTAAATGATATCCATTAGCAGATTTGCCATACTTTGTATGTTAACTTAAACAGGTTCATCACTTAACCATGTTCTTGGAATATTCTGCAGCTGTATGAGAAGATGGAAGAAAGACACATGAACACAAACAAATTGGGGATGGAGGAGGACAGAGACAACAAAACACAAATAACAAAATATTACAAAACAAACAGAAACTCACACAAAGAGCACAGTGGTGGAACAAGTTACACAAACATACACACAAACCACATCGAGGGGTAAAAAATACCACCTCGTTGTCAATATTGCAGTCAAAAAGCCATGCCATTTGAAGTTATTCTGCTAAAGGACAAACACTGGTGCAACTGATGAACGCATAACCTCTTTGGTGGCCATAGTAAATCTGAGGCAATCACTTTAGTCAGACACTCCACATGGACATCCAACTCTTGCCAGACCTAAAATACTATTTGTGTTGGTGGCAACAGCTGTGGTGTTTGTGAAATGATCAATACAGAAAAGTGAACGGCTACATAGTCAAGAGGCCCAGACAGAATTAAACAGGACCGCCCTCGAAGTTTAATCAGCGTGGAGACAAGTGGGCTCGCCTTCTCTCCCTCACTCTCTCAACACATGCACATGCACACGCACGCACTCACCAATGCACACACACACACACACACAAACTTAGATTTCTCTCTTGAGAAAAGATAATTAAAAACCAACTTCAGGCCCCCGCAGACACATATGGTTCTGCTCAATCAATTAACAGCCTCGAAGAACAATCGCATAATGCTCAATATCATAAAAACCCAGCGCTGTATGTTCTGGCACGCGCTCAATCGTTAGGGGGGAGAGAACAGGCAGCGCTCCAATCTATACATTGCAAGGAGGTTTTGTGTGTGCCAAGCGCTGGGATCCCTCTGTGCACACGTTTTAATTCCTCTGCATTTATTGTCTGTTTTCCAACAAATATGTTGAAGGCTCCAATTCGGGCGTCTGAGAGAAGAAATTAAAAAGGTCTTGAAGTAATTTTCTCATGCTTACTGTTATGAGTACACAGAGAGGGCAAAAAGGGGAGGTTTGCTTGTTTCTTGTTTAACTTGTAATTTAGGATTTCTAATCAGCGTGTCCAATCTACACACTTCAACGACGCCATTTGGCCCTTGCGAAACACAGATTTGAACTGATTTGTGCATGAACAACACCAGATTGAGAGTCAGAGACGTTGAGACGACTGACTGACTGTAAACTTCAAGTACACTCGATGTTACAATGATATTTATAGACATGATTTTGTAAAACCTTCAAAACACCCTTACTTTGGTGTCTTATTACTAGGACGGTAGGTCAAATGCTTCTTTGGTTCAGAGCACGACAGAATCTGGTCTCTGATGAACTCTTACATGACATCTTAGCAATGACTAGTCTTTCCTAGTAAATATTCTCAGAGTAGACCTATTTTTTTTTCTCACAGGCAAACACGGCCAAGTTTGAAATCAGGCACCATGCAGACTACTTTCAGCCATAATATTGAGGCAAACCCTGTGGTCTTACGGGAACTCTCTCCAGTCTAAATGGTTGGTGGGGGAGGTAGTGCACTGCCCCCTCATTAGACCAGGGTTTCCCTCAGCACTTTATGGCAAACACGACCACCTTGACAACAAACACCTACAAACCTTGACTAAGTCACCTGAAAAAACAGAGATCGTGTATTGCCCTGCGCTAAGTTACCCTACAAAAAAGCTATTTTTTGTGGGGGCGGCTCATATCATATTTCATATAAAACTGCACTAACCTTCCTATAATCATGATGGTAATGGGTATGTGATACTGGCCATTCCCCAAACAAACGAATGACTAACAAATGGTCTGCAGGACAATGTAAAACCATAGTTCAACCATGACTAAAGTTAAGTGTAGCTAAAAGTGTTGTGAATGTCTAACGGAGAAAGTTGGTCTAGTGTCAACAATCGTCCAAAACAATCTTGCCTTAACAGGAATATAAGCCCCGAAGAACATGCAAAGTAGCATAGGTTGCCTTACTTTATTGACAAAGTAGAAGATGGCGTAGACCAGCACGTAGAAGGCTGATCCTCCAGACACCAGGAAGGTCCTCCACCACCACCGGTAGTCCTGCAGGGAGAGAGAACACACACATCACATCACAATCATTTCTACTGACCTACTCCAATTCCAAGAAGGTGCTTCACTAGCTAACCTGGTTAAGTTAAGCTGGGGGTAGTGGTATATCTGGTAATAGAAGAGCCTCAAGCCCATTTTAATAACTGAATGACACCTGCAGCAGTTGATCTTTTAGCAGTTTTACTACGCTGTGGATTAACTGAGCTAGGTTCATCATTTAACCATGTTCTAGGAATTACACCCCTGGTTAATTCTATTACACTTACTCTATTACACTTACACTTACTCTTAATCGGACCACAAAGTCGAATGCACCACTAACTCTGTTGCAAAACAAAGTCTATTTCTCTCTACATGTGGTAGAATTGACATATTAAAGGAACATACAAAAATAGGCCTACATTGACTAGTTTGGCGAGCTGACCATAGCAACAATGGCAGGCCTTGGCAGACAAACACATGGGAATGGCAGAGCCACATTGGTCTGCCAACATTAGCCGGAACTACTGTGAGTTAGAGAAAATACTGTCAGCCTATCTTCGATTTGTATACAGAGAAGATGAGAGGAGCATTTACAGACAGCAGAGGAAATTAAACCTATGACAACGACTGCAAGCCAAGAAACGGACAAACAAGATGTGCATGCATATCCGCAAACCAATGCATGGCAGCTATTTGTTAAAACAACAAAAAGAGACAGCTAGACATCTGCGTTTCCAGGGAAACTGATATTCTTCTGACATTGCATAATAAAAATAACCCCCTCATATCTGCTGAATCAGTGCTCGCTGGCACAAATAGCCCAAGTGATGTTGTTCTGCTCTACTGCAAACACAGGCTATGCTAGCTTACTATAAAGAATGGTTTGGACCCTCATAACCTCAACCAAAGAGGTTATGTGATTGTCTGAGTGTGTCCATTTGCTCGTTCACGGTGCGTGTGTTTTGCTCTACACCAGAGGGCAGAGGTGTGCTCTCTGAGCGCTTTTGTAGTTTATCATTTATTATTGACATGTGATGTGACGTGCAGAGAGGACATAACACTAAAGTGTTCTATACACTGGAGGCGCTTGTGTTCATAGTGGTACACATGCAATATCTGGCAGAACCAGCTTTTCACAATTGCCAGGTATGATTGCTGCCAGTAATAACCATGTGTTTTGGGCATTTGTATTCAGGGTCATGAGACAAGTTAATTGAAGTTCATTGCAGTCCTGAGGCGAATACTTCATACTGTAGCTATTTTTACATAGGATTCCGCATTCCAGTGCTGGCTTCATAAATGTTCATTTAAGTTGGCGGGGGTTGACGGTTCTGGTTTAGTACGCGTTTCCATCTAGCAGAGTTCCGTACCGTAGGTGCAGTAGGTGAGCAGTCGCAGTCGCAGCTGCCCTGACTGGGCGCGTGAACACAATGACCAGGCTTTCACGGTTAATAACACAGGCAAAGGAGTCCTCATCAAAACGATACCAGTTACTCATTACTCACTAGTCTTATATTATTGAGGTTGATATTGAGGTTGGACTGTAGATTTTAGCCGTGATAACTGTAGCCAATTCCCTCCAAACCAGGACGCAAATAAATGGATAGCCAGACAACCCGTCGTCCAAAACTACTCTCGGTGAGATGTTTACCATACTTTCACAGCATGCACACTTCTAATGCCCTATGAAATCTAATTAAAGTCCTCTTGTCTGCATATTCAGTTGCATATTAATGGTCGACCTGTTTCTCTTCTGTTGCAGCATATGCATTCAATATCTATCCCCAAAACTACATCCAATCCCTTGCAATTTTCATGCTCTGTTGCCATACTTATTAAAAGCATTAAGACGAACGTGATTTGTAGAGGCTCACGAATGAGGAAGCAATCTGTTTAACCCATACATGGCCCATCCTAGAAAAAAAATGACCTAAAGTTTATGAACACTCGTGCGGTTTTATTTAGTAACGCAGAAGAAATGCAACCCATCCTACGGAGACCTTGCGTATGAAAAGATGTGCAATGAAAAATGAATGAATTTAAATGTTAGCCAACAGATTAGTGTGCATTGTGAAGACTTTTTTGCATGGTGCGTGTTCATACTCGGCTATTTCTCCCGTAAAAACGGCTTCTCACGAGGAGGGGTGGAACTTCCCACATGGAAATAGCGACTTTTTCCCTTTTTTTTCTAAATCGGTATAGACGAATGCAGTCAGCACAAAAAAACAATTCCTGGCAACTCATTGGCAAAGGACAAACGTTACTTTAAAGAACATGATAATTGCTTGATCAATTTCCTATGTCTAGTCTACTGTAAAAACTGCCGACAGACAAGCCATGTTGATTTTTAAAGTGCGTGGGTGGGGATAGATGTTTTGCACATGCCGGTAAATCCTAGGTTAGGCTACAGAGAGAGCAACATATCGTAGTGGAACTAAGCTCCGCACGCCTAGAACCACGTCTGTGGTGATTCTAAAATCGACTGTTAGAACTGAAGATGGGTGCGTATGGGTGGGGTAAATGCAAATAAAAACTGAAGCCACGCCTCGGTAGAACGAAGACCCAGTAGAACCGGGCCTGTGGGAAGACACCTAATGATGACGGGGGAGACTAGACTGACAAGCAAGAATATGACATGAGACAAAATAGTCTGGGGTCACACCATGGGCAAGGTGGACGACTTGTGATTTGAACGAAAGGTTGGCGTTTTAACACTAGGGTCACACACCAGTGTAGCATGATTCACAACAGTTTTCACGCAGGGGCAGCACCCAATAACAACAAAAAATGGCATATGACTGCTAATCAAGTGGTTCATGTCAAGTGGTGCTGTATCCGAGTGAAACTTCTTCATTGGCTGACGCATGGCCGACATCCGCCAAAAGTTTGACAATTCTCAACTGTTGACGCATCCAACGCATCACAAACGATATGGGAGCTTGCGTAAATTCTACCAGGGAGACTCGAATTTCTCGGCTGTCAAACTTACTAGGCTAACCAAATCTCTCTTTTGACAGATCATACATGCGTCATCATTGCCCAGGATCGTCTACCAATCACAACGCGAGATTGGGGAATCCCCCGTTACGCATCACTCATGCATTGTTCCCTCTCAGCCAATGGATCGCATTCACGTTAGTTTAAAAAGCTGTCACTCATTCTGATCTCTGCTTTACAGTTAAGCCGACTTTGAAGCCACCACCACCCCTCCGTCCACCGTCACCAGTGGTTCTCGTCTGTTAGGGGGCAGGCTACGCCCGCCTCCATCTCCGCTGGAGGATATGCTGTCCTACCCCGGAGTTCAACGCGAAGACGGGAACCTTCGCCAAACAGATTCATGCATTTTGTATCCAGTGTAATTGCTCGCCAAACGGATTCATGCATTTTTGTATCATGTCTATTGTTCAATAAATGTTAACATTAATTTGCCTCTCGAGTCTTCATGGTAGAAACTACAGTTCAGTGCTGCAGGAGGTGCTCTAATCCAATGCTAAGTGAATGGGAACGTAGTGTAATGCATCGCCTTCATGGAAGCATGTGAATGCAGGGTAACTGTACGGACAGACAGCAGGTGTTGAAAGAGCTATAACGATGCAGAGTCCAGCCTGGAAAGCACAGACCAGGAGCAATGAACGCAGCAAACGATTTAACCTGAACCGTTCCATCAGGGAGAACAATCAAACGACGTTCGTACTAAGAAAAATGTAAACATTCCATTGGCTGCTGCCTGCTGCCGCCGACCTCATTAGGGTGATTCCGCCGAATCGTGACATATTCCCTGTCCCTCACAGTAAAAAGTTATCTTTCAAGGTGTCTTATTTGTTAATTATAGATTAAATCACATTATTTTCACATTTTTATGTGGTTCTAGGAGTAATGTAGTAGTTAGCAATATTGTCAACGTGAACAAGTGTAATATCTATATTTTTTCCCATAATTTTGCAGTGTCCCCTGAGTTAGTAACAGGAATGACATTGAGATAAAGAAACCCCTGTAAAATAATGGTTCATTCCCCAAATTACACAATTTCCACTCACAGGAAAGGGATTTTCACCACATAACAAGAAGTAATATACAGTCTTATTTAGCATGGAATTTTGTTATTTTATTGGAATTTTGGGGGTGGTGACATTTACAGTGTCCTTCCTGTCCTTCCAAATTCTATTTAAATTATATTCTTTCAAACTATTTGACTAGGAGCAAAATATTCTTTCAAACTATTTGACTAGGAGCAAATAAGCCTGAAATTGTCCTTCCTGTTACAGGAAGGACAATTTCAGGCTTATTTGGTCCTATCTAGCTAATGTTGAAGGTCACAAGAGCAGACACCATATAGTTTGAAAGAATATTACTTGTGAATTTGGAGAATATTCAATATAGAAACCATGTCTATAATGGGTTAAAAAGTGGTAACAGGCAGGACACTGTAAGTCACCACCCCCAAAATGCCAATAAAATAACAAAATTCCATGCTAAATAAGACTATGTTACTTCTTTTTATGTGGTGAAAATCCTTTTCCTGTGAGTGATGTAACCTCCTGGAAATTCAGTGTAATTTGGGGAATTAACCATTATTTTACAGGGTTTTTTTTATCTCAATGTCATACCTGTTACCAACTCAGGGGACACTGCAAAATTATGAAAAATATATAAATATGACACTCATGCATGTTGACAACATTGTTAACTACATTACTCCTAGAACAACATAGAAATGTGAAAATAATATGATTTCATCTATAATTAACATATAAAAGACTACTTGAAAGACAACTTTTTACTGTGAGGGACAGGCCAAAACCCATTTTGTCCACAAAAAAGCAATTTAAAATGAAAAATAACAATACAGTGCCTTATTCTTAAGGTCGGGTTGGTGACAAAATACATGTCAATGTTGTACTTAAAAATTATGCATGTAATTATTATTGTAATGATTTTATGGCCATTTATCTCTGGGACGTGTGGATTTGGAAATGTGTACCGATTCAGCGGAATCACCCATTACAAATTTCGCTTAAGTTCAACTTCTCTTTTAACGCTTTTGACGCCATCAAAAAAAGGAAACTTTCCTATACAGAATGAGCCGCAATATCCACGGCTCAGCCAGAAACACTGACATCCATATGTCTATAATGTGTTTGTAATTGTACGCCCACGTGTCTATGTGCTTGTAATTGTACGCCCATGTGTCTATTATGTATTTGCAATTGTACGCCCACGTACGTGTCTAGAATGTGTTTATAATTGTATAATCTTGCAAATGAAACTTGGCTATACCAGCTTTTCATGACTTCCAGGTCCAATTCCTGCTGTCTGCCTCAAGCGGATGCCACAAGTGTGGCACGTGTCATGTGTGTTGCATTTTAGGTCCAAGTCGCATACTGTACATACATTAAGGTACATTCCTGCCCTCGTGCGAAAATGTCATGAAGAGGAAGGCGGCTAGACTGATTGCAATGCCAGAACCAGTATCATTCCACTTTGTGGAAACCAGTTTGACCTGGCAGCATTAAGACTCCTTCCGTCCACGTTAGGCTGTTTGAAGTTTTGCAGCTAAATGCGTTGCAACCAAACAGACCCGGATGGGCAAAGTCAGGTCTTCATTTGTTTGATGATCGGCCGGCTTGCCAACCTGTACTTCCTGGTTTTCAAATCAGGCTTTTACTTGCACATCTCCAACACGTGACCTAGTTCCTAGAGCAGTGGTTCTCAACTTTTCTTGCCAACACTTCTTTTTTAAAGATTTTTTTTGTTGGTATTTTAGGCTTTATTAATGACAGGACAGTATGAGAGCTGGACAGGAAGTGAATGGGGAGAGAGACGGGGAGGGGTCCGCAAAGGACCCGGCCCGGGAATCGAACCCGGGTCAGCCGCATGGAAGGCGAGTGCCCTACCAGATGGCCACGGCAGGGCCTCTTGCCAAGACTTCTTACCCACTGCGTGTTGCTTGCCTGCCTTGTTAATCTGTCGATTGTATGCCTGCTTGCACCTCTGTTTGTGCATCCTTGAATGTGCTTCCTTTGTTTGCCTGTAGCAACTAAGCCTCGTCTCCTCTGACACCATTGAAAAAATACTGTGTTTGAGTAAAATGGTGTTGAAGCACTAGGGGGCAACAACTTGGTAAGGAGACTATTGTAGCATTCAGTGACAAAAATCACATTTCATGATGTTCCCATTAAATTGCCCGGTCGGCAGCCTCACCTCGGCACAGAGCTGGAAGTAGACCATGACTATGCTGATCTGGGAACAGGACACCACCAGGATGATGAAGACGAGGAAGAGGAAGCCAAACAGGTAGTAGAACTGGTTCTCCCAAATGGCCTGCACAACAACAGGGGAGGTTAATCAAACCTGAGGGCGGTTAATCAAACGTCAAAAGGAAGCTCAATGTAAATCACAAATCACACAACATGTCAAAGCCATTTCACAGAGAAAACAGAAACTGCACTGCTCCAAAATCCAAATGAGCAATTTAAGTAATGCACACAGACTACACGCACACGCGCACACGCGCACACACACACGCACACACGCACACACACACACACACGCTTGACTTACACTGAATATGAAGAAGAGCTCGATGAACATGGCCCCAAATGGCAGGATACCAGCCATCAGGATGCTGTGGAGAACATGTCTCTATTAAATTACACTGTTACATTACATTACAATACACATCACTGCACTCAGCTGGCTGCAAGCTGCAACTTTATTATTTTAAGCATAGATCAGGGGTTCCCTGTCCAACAGGCTGGCGTTACACAGGTAAAGCCAGCCTGTCCACCACTTTGATACTAACAAAAGAAATTAAATAAAGTAAGGAATTCAAATGATGGGGTAGCCCCAGGGGAGACTTACTGAAGTACTCAAGAGAAGTGATGACAAAGGGTGGTGCGTGTACGCCCAAGCTAACTTGAAATCGGTCCAATTTCTTAAAAAAGGGCGAGTAATTGGCCAGTCAGACAGGTTTTGATTCAGTGGCACATACACGCAAGTGCAGTCACCTCAGGTGAGGGTGGCCCTCTGCCAATTACTGTGAATGCATGGGTGAGTACCGGCGGGGTGATGTGTAAGGAAGTATACAACCGTTAGATCCGGTTAGATACATTTTGCAATTATCTGATAGGACGAGACACATTCTACAGGCATTTTACACGTCGCTAGGCAGGAGGATGTACACAGACACGTTCCCTGTAGACTCCTCACACCAAGTAATCACTGTTCACTGTCGCTATGGACAGAATGTAACCAGGGGTGGCTAGTTTGAACTCGCCAACATTCTATTCCATAGGCTATTGTGGAGAAAGCACAAGGCGCTGGCAACAAGCAGGGCGTTGGGTCATTTCCGTAATAGGAGCGGGAAAGGATCTGCACACTGCTTGCAAAAGACTTAGTTTATTTGGAGCAACGTTTCGATCATAGATCTTCTTCAGGCATCTACGTATCATTTACGTAATAGTCCATACATTTCTACACAGGACAAATAATGACATATAAGAACGAGGGTCAGGGCGCAATATAATGGACTAATAGGAGCTCATTGGGGTGGAGCTCATCAAAAGCCCTTGCTTGTGCAACACAACATGTACTTAAATACACATTCCCACATTCACAGGCAAGCTCTGGAGGCTGCCGTACGTCACCAATTGTCCGGGTTTCACATGACAAAGTGTGCACAAAGACAGTAATTATAGTCTTAAAAAACAGATTATACAGGAAGTCAACAATGACAAAGACAAAAAAACACAACACTCACCCCACAAACTTGTTCATGTACCAGCGCTGCTCCGGCACCTGCCGGGGGATCTGGTTGGTGCGCACGGGGTTATCGTAGGGCTGCTTGCGGAAGCCGAAGTAGTAGCCCAGGTACACCAGGGGCATGGAGATGCCGAACCACATGCACAGCAGAGCCAGCATGGTGGTGAATGGCACCTGTGGAGGAGGGGGACGGGGATGGGGAGGGTGGGGTAGAGAAGCTACAGTAAACTTCAGCCAAGGTGTGTGTGTGTGTGTGTGTGTGTGTGTGTGTGTGTGTGTGTGTGTGTGTGTGTGTGTGTGTGTGTGTGTGTGTGTGTGTGTGTCTGTGTGTGTGTGTGTGTGTGTGTGTGTGTGTGTGTGTGTGTGTGTGTGTGTGTGTGTGTGTGTGTGTGTGTGTGTGTGTGTACTTGTGCAACAAAGCAAGAGACAAAGAGAGGGGTAGATAGACCTATAGTTGCAAATGAGAGAAGTCTACACACTTGGAATCCCTCTACTACTACTACATGCATTCATTCTTTTAGGGACTACACGAAATAAATGAAATGAACGAAACAGAAGGATTTCAAGTGTATGGACTCTCTCAACTGGAACCCAAATCAGACTAGCGCAACTTCTTCATATGAACAGAACTAGTTCACTAGTGTGACTGACCACGCTACTCAGAGTGAGCAAGAGAAAGAGAGAGCGCAAGAACGCAAGAACGAGAGACACCAGTGAGACGACAGCAAGCACTCACTGCTCCTGACGAGTGCTCTCCCCAGATGAAGCAGTTGAGGACGAAGCAGATGCTGAACACGACACCAGGATACAGCATGGCAGTCTGCACACAAAACACATGGGGAGACAAGAGACATTCATCATTTGAAGACAGGTTATTTTTTTGTCAGAAGAACATACTTTTATTCATGAATGAAAATCATTTTAGATTTGATTGGAAACCATAACTAGCATCAGAAAACAGAATTCCATTTTACAACTTAGTAGTAGTAACATGCTTAACCCCTTAACCCATTGTGTCCTGGAGCGACATATACGCTGCATTCAAGTTCTTGAGATTTGAGCTGCTTTATGAAAGATGTGGGCATGGTAGAGCTGAATGAACACTATACTAGTGCAAAATGAAGGTTCTAGATTTTAAATGTAACCTATTTCATGTTTGTATGTGCTTCGGAGGCTGAAATATTTAGGATTTAATAGGCAGAGGGCACCCTTTCCCAAAAAGGGCTTAGGACAAAATGGGTTAACACACTACACCTGTTATAAATTAGCTGTTACCAGGATGGCAATGACCAAGTCGTTATGTATTACTAAAGGCCCTGTGTTCGGTCATAGTGGTGTAGTACTATGGTAGGACGTTTTTTCAGTGACTCTTACAATGTCCCAGTAGCGGGGCAGTGTCTAGTAAGGGACTACTAGTATTCAAGTTCACAAAGCTGTGAATTAAAAAAAAAAAAAAAACTCACGCAGAAGGCTCCCTTCTTCCACCGATGGCCTTTCAATGTGCGGTACAGTCTGCCAGCAAAGTATCCACCAAACAACCTACACACACATCCACGCATTATCATTTTTACACACTAATCGCAGGGAAGAATACAATTCTGCATGCACCAAAACGCAATGTGTCAATCACACAGACCTATGGCCATGACGTGTGTGTGTGTGTGTGTGTGTGTGTGTGTGTGTGTGTGTGTGTGTGTGTGTGTGTGTGTGTGTGTGTGTGTGTGTGTGTGTGTGTGTGTGTGTGTGTGTGTGTGTGTGTGTTTATTTACAGGTGTGAGGGCATCTCTGGCTGTAGCCATGTATGTATGTGAAGGGATTGGGCCAGTATGTCATTATGTCTTACCCCATGAACATGAATAGGAAGCAGGCTGTGGTCATGAGAGCTCCTCTGCTGGAAGGAGACAGCATGCCCAACATGGCCACAACTAAAACACAAAAACAGCACAGTGACATTTATGTAGGCTGCTGAATACCATCCAATTAATGGCCCCCTCTGCTCAAGCAATACTTTCCAGAACCATCGTCAGAAGGTCTTATCTAACGTCATTTATATAATGCATCTTGACACACGTCTGGCCATAGCGGCTGCTGCAGATAACGCAACACCTTAAACCACACACTACCAAGATTAAGGACAGGCCTGACATTTACCTATACAATCTTGGTAAAAACGGGTTACATCGTGTAGAACAGCATATGTACAGTATACTAGTTGAGTGATATTCCAAACACACACAGTTCAAAACGATATTACTGTGAAAGTAAACCTACTAGTCTAAGTCATAACTCTACTAGTCATAAATCATTATCAATAACACCTAGTCATGGGAACGTTTTGTTTTCCGAGAGGAGTTCTGTGCTTAAGAGACAGGGACACATACTGAAGCTGAAAAGGGTAACAAGGCGAGAGCAAACATTCATCATGTCTTCACATGACATTGTGATATTATCACATCACCAGACAGTCTACTAACTTTAGTTAATACATTTTTGCCTGCTGGGTTGGGTTAATATCACACCATAGAGAAAAAAAAAAATCAAAAATCATAGCTGGACCATGAAATCAGTCTTCAAAATCACTGTATATCGCTTAAAGGGACACTGTGTGAGATTTTTAGTTGTTTATTTCCAGAATTCATGCTGCCCACTCACTAATGTTACCTTTTTCATGACTACTTACCACCACCATCAAATTCTAATTATTCATTATGACTGGAAAAATTGCACTTTTCATACACAAAAAGGGGGATCTTCTCCATGGTCCGCCACTTTGAATTTCCTAAAATAGCCATTTTTAGCTGCACAAATGACTGTAATTGGACCATATTAGAAAATATTTGTTTAATACTCAGTAAACTTTCATGTAAAGATCAATTTTGGCAAGAGGGAGCCCAGTTTCAATGAGCAGCATAGTTGCAGTACCTTTTTTGACCATTTCCTGCACAGTGTCCCTTTAAGGTGCGATATACTTTTTGTGTTCTAGTCTGGCTGGCCAGGTAAACTTACAGATGACGATGAGCACCATGCAGAAGAGCTGGATGCCCGAGCCCAACAGAGAGCTAAGAATCATGGGATACTGGGGCGGGCGGAACACATCCCCATGCACGTTTTTCCACCCCGACTCCTCCATGGTGTCCTCCTGAGAGAGAGAGAGAGAGAGAGAGAGAGAGAGAGAGAGAGAGAGAGAGAGAGAGAGAGAGAGAGATGATGAAGAGAACAGAGACCTTTTTAACAATGCATGCATGCATGTGTGCTTCATAGTTGACAGAAATGAGTTTCATTTGTCTGCACTGATGCAAGTTAATGATACCCTGCTGCAGCACACATTACTATGTCCGCTAGGGGGAGCTGTACCAGCACTAACAGGACTATCCTACACAGACCAGTCTGAGGCTAGACCTATAACTTCAGACAAACTCTGTTTTGTACCATTCCCCAATGTGTGTGCCATACCAAACATGTCAGCCACCAAAACTAATCTAAAATAATTTATTGTTTTGGCGGATATGTTCATGAACATGTCTCAAAAGAGTTGGGACAGGGCCAATAAATGGCAGCAATTGTTGAAGGAGACTAAGGACAACAAGAATAAGGACAAAGAAGACTGGTAAACCTCTGCATCGCGTGTACACATGAAGCATTCTTAATATGGCCTTTTTTCACTGGCCTTCATTGTTGGAGTGTAATGTATGGACTGAATGTTTTGAAAATGAAAACCATTTTGCTTTTATTCAGTTTACTAAATGTCCCAACTTACCCGAGTTGGGGTTTGTATACTAAAAGCAAAGCTTGTTGCTGGAGAGCAGAGTATGTTACCCAGGCCTGCGCTACAACTGCAACTGCTACAAATAAGTTAGCATATCTGCCCGTGATAAAACTAGATGACTAAAAACAATATTTGTTGATAAAGAGCAGAGTGGCTTACAATGTCATCCTCTCTGTTGTAGTTGGCAATGTCCTTCCTCAGGGTCCTGATGATGATCATACTCAATATGCCTGGAGAGAGAAACAAAGTGGAAGAAAGAGATTGAAAATGGCAGCATTTAGCTTTTATTCACAACATAGGCTACAGTGTCCCGACTTTTTTGGAATCCGCTTTGTACAATGTGGAAAGTTTGTAGATCATGTTGTGTATGAAAAAAAGAGCTAAATTTGCAACATTCAGCATGGTAACTGGCTTCCTCGAGAGCTGAAAAGCTACAAGGCTATGTGTGTGTGTGTGTGTGTGAGAGAGAGAGAGAGAGAGAGAGAGAGAGAGAGAGAGAGAGAGAGAGAGAGAGAGAGAGAGAGAGAGAGAGAGAGAGAGAGAGAGAGACAGAGAGAGAGAGAGAAAGAAACAGCGCAGGTCAGAAGAGCAGCAAAGATGTGCTTGAAGACCCTCTTTCCTCCAGTGTAATCTACTAGATCAGTGTTTCTCAACAGGGGTGCCGGGGCACCCTGGGGTGCCACAGGCCCCCCTCAGGGGTGCCGCGGAAACGTGGCTGACAAATAGATTATAAAACATGTCTAAATTGAAGTTGATGTTAGTCAGTCATCTTTCATCTGCCATTTACGCACAATAAAGTAAATATAGGTCGCCCCAGTCAGCTGCAACTTTGAACGTAGGTCGTGTGACGTCGCCAAATGTGTTACTTTTCTAAGCTTGTGTGGTATCGGACGCGATGCCATGTTACGGCTTGTTGGTTTGGGGTGCCTTGAAATTTTCCATGAATTGAAAGGATGCCTCGCCTAAAAAACGGTTGAGAAATACTGTACTAGATGACAAAGAATCAATACCAATATTTTTTTTCTAAGTTGCTGCAATGAATATTGCTTATGTCAACATTTTGCCTTACACCTTCATCAGGTTCATTTCTAGACCAATGGCAACATCAATTGGCTGTCAGCCCACCTGAGAGGAAGAAGACCACCACCACCGAGTTGACGATGGAGAACCAGTGGATCTGCACGTCGCTCATGGTGAGGTAGGTGTCCCAGCGCGACGCCCATTTCACCTCGCTCTCCTGCACATCGGGAAATCAACCAGGAAGACACAAAAGAACCTCATTTAACATTTCAAGAACTATTGAAAGCCTCCATAAAAGTTATTCCCTATATTTTATGTGTTCTTTTTTCCCAGCTTTCACTCTGAATTGGTAATTGAAAAAAAAAAAAAAAAAAAAAAAACCCAAACAAGTCAGGACTCTTGTGGCGTGCAGCGATATCCAAGTGTTGGATGGCAAGGACATTGGAAAGGGGCAGAACTTTAAGGAATGGCAAAACATTTCCTTTGCAACTTGAGCAGTATCTCAACCAGAGCATGTGAACGGAGCGGAGCGAGCGGGGGAGCGGAGCGGTAGAAATATGGTTAGAGCGCCGAGCGGTTATGAATTCAAAGGTCGGAGGGATGATTTCCCTCTGCTCCGATGCGCTCACAAATTAAAATGTTGGAATATAAAATTTGTAAAATAACATTTATTTGATTAAGTGTGCTGTTTTAGACGTGTTTTTGAATTGAAAACGAGTTGCAGGCCAACAGTTTTTAATCCTTCAAAAATTTGAAGCCACTACAGCCAGCCACTGACCCCGGCGCTTGCGCGTCACGTGTGCCCCGCGAGGCAAGGTCTGAAGATGGAGTTTGTGAAGTACTTCGAAAAGCAAGGTGATAGGTCGTATAAATGCAAAATTCAGGTCAAAAAGCGAGGAAGATGTTGAGCACGATGAAGAATGTTAGCGACATAGTCGCTGTGAGTAACTCATATTTTAACCTGGGCATGAGAAAGCACGACGAGATGCTGCGCAAAGGAGGATGGAACAAAACGTGGACATTCCTCTTTTGTCAGTTAGATTAAGCTTTTTGGGGACAGCATTTCTCAAAAAAACCTTTAGTTTTGTCTTCTCAATAACCCAACAATTTCCCTTAGACTATTTCTTTGGAGTTTGATTTAATTAAACAGAACACGTTGACAGTACTGCCGTCAGATTTTCCTACTGCTTTCACTCTTTTCCAGTAGACGCCCTACTGTTATCAATTATGAATGATTTACTAATATTTTCGTTCAAAACATTGTCAATGAGATGGCCGTTCCTGCGAGATATGGGCCAGTCCATGCAAACAAAAGCATAAATATTTATCATGAGTCTTCAGGTGTGCGCAAACTGTGTATGAACGCATGGCCGAAACTCTTATTTTAACCTTGGCATGAGAAAGCACGACGAGATGCTGCACAAACACCAGGAGGATGGAACAAAACGTGAGCAAAAAGATGTAGGGGTTGCGCCCTGTATGGTCCTTGCAATATTCCTCTGGAACATACAGAAGCCATGTGCTTGTAATTAGACCTTTTCTGGGACGACTGACCTCCTCTATAGCCTACCATGTCGACTCTGCGGTCTCGTTGCGTTCCTTTGCGCGAGACAAGACCGCTTCGAGAGGTACCCACGCGGGTCATTTCGATTCTCTCTTCCTCCAGCCAATGTTCCAAATTGTCACTTCAACCAGTCCGTAAAACTCTCCGCAATGTAAGCAAACGATTACCAATCAATCAGCAGTAGATGGCTGAGCTGTAGTCAGTCTGTGCCAGTGTTAATTTCGTCAACCACGACGATGACGAAAATATTTCGTCAACGCCCCTTTTTCCCTTGACGATGACGAGACGATGACGAACTAAAAATTGCCTCAAGCAAATCAAAATATGACGAAAATAAAAAAATATTTTCGTCAAGCAGACTAAGACGAGACGAAATTTACAAGCCATGGACGAGTGGACATTAAAAATATATAATTATTCATAATTAATTTGTAATTTGTAATTGTAATATAAGCCTAAGTGTCTTGAACTTCATAGGTGATTGTGCGCTCACGCTGTGTCGCCTCGCTTGTATCTGCTGGCAGCCAATGCATGGCGCGGCTCAGTCACTAGTCAAGTCAAGTCAAGTCAAGTTTATTGTCAATTTCTTTACATGCACTGGTCATACAAAGAATTTGAAATTGCGTTTCTTGCTCTCCCATGCAGACATAGACTAATCTAGGTAAGGACATAGACAGTATAGACATAGACAGTACTCATACATGGACATAGACAGTATGGACGTAGACATTGCTCATACAGACATTTAAAGTGCAAGACTGGACAACAGAAGACTTGTAGAGAACATACATTAAGAGGAGGTATTTTGTTGTTCTTTTTCCTAAAAGTCCTTTATAGCGTTCTGACATAGTAATAGTAGCATTTGAAGAAATAAATAATTAAAAAGGTTTTTATTTAAATACACCAGCAGCAGTATGTGTGTGTGTGTGTTTGTATGTGTTTTGTGTGCGTGTGTGTGTGTGTGTGTGTGTGTGTGTGTGTGTGTGTGTGTGTGTGTGTGTGTGTGTGTGTGTGTGTGTGTGTGTGTGTGTGTGTGTGTTTAGTGCAGGTAAAAAGTGCGGTGTGCGTCTGTGTGTGTGTGTGTGCCTGTGTATGTGTGTGTGTGTGTGTGTGTGTGTGTATGTGTGTGAGTATGAGTTGTGTGTCAGTGTGTGTATGTTTGGGTTTAGTGCAGAAAGTGCAGTGTGCTTGTGTGTGTGTGTGTGTGTGTGTGTGTGTGTGTGTGTGTGTGTGTGTCTGTGTGTGTGTGTGTGTGTGTGTGTGTGTGTGTGTGTGTGTGTGTGTGTGTGTGTGTGTGTGTGTGCGTGTATGTTTTGAGTTAGTGCAGGTTGAAAGTTCAGTCACAGATGTAGTAGTGCAGGTGGAGTGTTCAGTCGCAGATATGGTGGTGGGGATGAGGGGGGGGAGCGTTGTCAGTGGCCTGGCTGGCTAGAGGCTGACAGTGAAGGGAGAGTGGGTTGAGTGTTCAGTATCTTGATTGCTTGATGCATCGTGCTGCTTGTAAGCCTGGTGGTACGGGAACGGAGGCGCCTGTACCTCTTTCCAGAGGGCAGGAGGCTGAACAGTTTGTGTGCAGGGTGGCTTGTGTCTTTGATGATCATCAGTGCTTTTCGGGTGAGGCGTGCGGTGTAAATGTCCTGCAGGGAGGGGAGTGGTACTCCAATGATCTTCTTCGCTGTGTTCACAACACGTTGGAGTGTCTTCCTGTTTTTCTCCGTGCAGCTTCCTCCCCACACTGTGATGCAGCTGGACACGACGCTCTCTATGGTTCCTCTGTAGAATGTTGTCATGATGGAGGGTGTAGCACTTGCCTTCTTTAGTTTGCGCAAGAAGTAGAGACGCTGATGGGCCTTCTTCGCCAGTGATGTAGTGTTGGTGGTCCAAGAGAGGTCGTCGCTGATGTGCACTCCAAGGAACTTGGTGCTGCTCACTCTCTCCACAGCATCACCGTCGATGGTCAGTGGTGGCAGTTGTTTTTGGACCCTCTGAAAGTTGACAACAATCTCCTTGGTCTTGTTGACATTCAGCAGGAGGTTGTTGTCTTTGCACCATCTGGCCAGCAGGTCTACTTCTTCTCTGTAGTGGGTCTCATCGCCCTTAGTGATGAGGCCCACCAGTGTTGTATCATCCGCAAACTTCACTAGATGGTTAGTGCTGTGGGTCGTTGTGCAGTCATGTGTCAGCAGCGTGAACAGCAGGGGGCTGAGAACACAACCTTGCGGAGCCCCCGTGCTCAGGGTCAGGGTGCTTGAGGTGTTATTCCCTACCCGTACTGCTTGTGGTCTCTGCATCAGGAAGTCCAGCAGCCAGTTGCAGAGGGAGGTGCTGAAACCTAGTTTGTCCAGTTTTCTGATGAGTTGTTGTGGTATTATGGTATTGAATGCTGAGCTGAAGTCAATGAACAGCATTCTCACATATGAGTCTTTATTGTCCAAGTGGGTGAGGGCTGGATGGAGGGCAGAGCAGATTGCATCCTCCGTGGATCGCTTGGCTCGGTATGCGAACTGGTAGGGGTCCAGGGTGGGGGGTAGGGTGGCTTTGATGTGTGACAGGACTAGCCGTTCGAAGCACTTCATGATTATGGGCGTCAGTGCTACAGGACGGTAGTCATTGAAGCATGATGGTGATGATTTCTTCGGCACGGGTATGATGGTAGCAGCTTTGAAAAGTGATGGGATGACTGCTTGCTCCAGAGAGATGTTAAAGATGTCTGTGAAGACATCCTTCAGCTCTTCTGCACAATCCTTCAACACTCGGCCAGGTATGTTGTCTGGGCCAGCTGCTTTGCGTGGGTTGATGGTGGCCAGTGTCCTCTTCACACTGGCAGAGGACAGGTACAGGGGTTGATCATGGGGGGGAGGGGGAGTTTTCTGTGGATGAGTGTCGTTTTGTGCTTCAAAACGGGCAAAGAAACTGTTCAGGTCGTTTAGCAGAGAGGTGTTGTTGTCGTAGTTCTGTAGCCTAGTAGTTCAGTGAGTCCATTTAAGTTGAGTTTAGGTCCTAAAACATTCCCAGAGAAAGAGAAAAAATAGCCGACGTTGAGGGAAGTGTTCATTTTGAAACATGTTCAACAACCCTCTTATCCATGACGAAGACATGTGTTTCTGCAGTAGGTAATGACAGTCGCGCCAATCCTCCTCTGATACTGTCATTCTAAACCTCCTCCAGCTTCCACTATTCTCCTTTTCACTTAGGCTGTCTTAGCCCGGCGTTCGTTGTCTGTTCTTTTTTAATAATGTTTGCTATATTTGTTGTTATATATCTATATCAGTAGGCAGCAAGCAAATCATGAAGGTCGGATTTGTGAATGTATTTAAATCAGTCACCGCGGGAGCGCGCGCCAGCAGGGGGAAAGTTGGCCTGTCTAATGTAACAGAGGCACGGCTGTAGCCCAGTTTTGAAAAGAATCAATGGATGGGCGATCGCTAAGGAGTTTTAAACTGTTGAGATTTGAAACTTGTTCTCGTCGAGAGCAACGCTAAAAGACCCAAGGAAGTCGACAGCATTTCCGTGCGTCTTCAGCGTCTTCCTAAGTTCCAAAAACTCTTTCCAGGTCATGCTTATCGAGCCTCGACACCCCCGACAAACAAAACAGCACTAGTGTTAAAATATTTGTAGGCCTATGTGCGTGTCCTTTCTATCGTCCAGTCTGCATAACCCTGCCTAACTATTTTTCCTGGGACTTTTGCAGGGCATACGAAGTGTGCTCGCGCAATCTATTTAAGCCTATTCCACACATGCCGCACGAGTCATTATCGTTCTCTGCTCGCATTGCCAATTGAAAACAAAAACCGCTAACTTGCATAGTCTAACATCAGCAGTATTTTATCTGACTCGTGGTCATCGGGAAGCCACTATCAGGGAGACTTCTTGAACTTCATGCAGACTTGGGATGTCTGGTCTTCCCACTGCCGGCAATCTGCAGGCTTTAAGTCCCGCGGTCAGGTGAAGAAGAGCATGTAGCTTCCTCCGTGATCAAACTCAAAATGAAATATAATATGCAGCAGCTTCTAATGCACGAGAGAGAGAGAGAGAGAGAGAGAGAGAGAGAGAGAGAGAGAGAGAGAGAGAGAGAGAGAGAGAGAGAGAGCGCAGCCTGCACCTGGATGTGTGTGTGTGTGTGTGTGTGTGTGTGTGTGTGTGTGTGTGATGCTCTTTTGCTCTATGATGTTGAAATTACTGATTTGGGTTTTGGTGGAAAATGACCAAGTAACAAGGTGAATATTTGCTGCAATGGGCAATATTAGTAATACTTTGTGAAATAACAATAGCCATTGTAGGTTATTTATTTTACACAATATTGACTAAAATGACTAAAAATTGAAATGTTGACTAAAATTTGAAATGTTGACTAAAATGACTAAAATGACTAAAATTTGACTATGACTAAAATTGATTTTCGTCATTTTGACTAAGACTAAGACTAAATTGGGAAGGCAATGACTAAAATATGACTAAGACTAACATTGATTTTCGTCATTGTGACTAAGACTATGACTAAATCAAAAAAAGCTGACGAAATTAACACTGGTCTGTGCATATAATCTGTTGTAACATATGTTTCAATTTTACCACGGAATCACCGTGACAAGTAGGCTATTGCATATTGTGTGATTAAAAGTGGGATGAAATTATCATAAAACATCATAATTATTCTTAACAATAGGCTACAGAGTGGGTTTAAAGTGATCTAAGAGCCTGTTTTTGGAAATGACACTATTATCTAATTTGCAATGGGATGCGAAGTGACCTTTTTAATGTACCGGTAGTCTAGTAAAATAAATTAATAATTAAATAGGTAGGAAAAAATGGTAACACTTTATAATAATGTTCCTTAGTAAAGACTCAGCAAATAATTAACTAATGATGAATAAAACATTAACAAATGTTTTTATTATTAACTAGGCTTTATTAATGCTTTATAAAATATCTACAAATGATATCTGCAAGATTTTACACACCTTATAACAGAGTATTTTATTCATTTACAAGCAACTTGTAAATGTTTGATAAATATAAAATATTAACATAGCATTTCCTAGTCATTTACAAGCATTTGTTTACATTTCCTAGTCATTTACAAACGTTTGTTAATGTTTTGTTCATCAATAGTTAATTATTTATTAAGTCTTTATAATGCTTTTTTGCATCCATTATTCTAAAGTGTTACCGAAAAAATAAGACAAGACAACACATAAATCAAACGCCGGGTGTCCTAGGGCCCTGACATAATTACATGAAGGAAAAATGTCAAGAAAATGCCTTCTCCTGAACATTTGAGCGAGCGAGGAGCGATTTCGACAGAGCGGCAAGAAAATGATGGTGAGCGTGAGCGTTTTATGAGCGGAGCATCCTGGCGCAACTTAGAGCAGCAGAGCGAATGAGCGGACATTCCTCCTGAGCGGGGAGCGGGACTTGAGCCATGCTCAGCTCCGTTCACATGCTCTGATCTCAACACTTTTTGAGCTGAAGAGGCGTTATTTAAAGTATAGAACAAGGGGAAGTAACACTAGCAATGATTTTACACAGGGCTAACAGGCAATATCTCAGTCCCAAATTATAGTGGTACAGTATAATTACACACCAATTACAGTAGTGTCCGAGACAAGCCTACTGTGTGTAGACCACCTGGTGAGCTATGGTGGAATGACCTTCAGAACATCTCGTCAGATATTGTACTTTTTGAGCAGTCTCTTGTATAAAAAAACCCAGGATGCACTACCTTCTTCAATCTTAGCAGTTTAGAACTACGGGAATAATACATAGACAGAATAGTGCAACCAGTCACAAATCACAATGGCACAGTATCATTTCAAAACAATTGCAGTGGTCTGGAAGACATCCATAACATCTCATCAGACAAGCTTTCACACAAAGCGCTACAAGGTTAGACAACTGCAAACATCCTTGTACAGATTGCCATTCTGTCAATGCCGAAGTGGCATGCCAGCTTATCTGGTCCATCCAGTCTGGGGGTGCAGACGAGATTCTCACCAAGGTTGACCCACTTAGTGATTTGACTGCTCTTTTCAAACAAATGTATGTATGCATGCCTTTTAAACAAAACACAGATCTAGAAAAAAACTATGATGATACTGTATTGACTATTGTGAAATACAATCCTGAGGAGGGGCTTGTGCAAACCTCTGCCTAGTGAAACAGGAATGGCCATGAAAAGACATCCTGTTTGCTGCATGATTTGGAGCTTCACAGTTTCCCCAAACACTTCATTACTAAAGCAGCCACCTTAAAAAACAAACACCTCCCACCTTGCCCCTGAAAAGAAAAAAAAGGTTTTTGGGGATGCATGTCCTTAAGTTGCTTTCAACGGATGCATAAGCTTGTTCGTTTTTGGGTGGTTTTATACCATACTATACCATACTGACAAAATGTTCAACAGGAAACACTGACCTCCCAGTGTACAGAGTAGGTGAAGAGTACGCTGTTCTCCTTGGTTGGGTCGATCTCCTGAGGAACGGAGCCACTGGCCTCTGGGAGAGTACAGGCTCCCTTCTCATCCGCCTTCAGGTCTGATGGAGAGGGGGAAGGGGAGGGGGAGAAGAGGAGTGCATTGAGGCATATTGACATGGAAGGGAAAAACAACACAAATGGGACAAGCCACAATAACACACGACAACAAGTAGGCGGAGAAAATACCACTCCCCAAAATAACTTATTTGTGGGGGGGCGCTGTGGCGAGTCCGGCTGGGGTCATTTCCCAGCCCTGGGCATCACCTCAAAGGGACTGTAACTAAGACCCAAAATAGGTTGTTTACCTACATTAGTCGTTTTGAATAAACATGCCACCTAAAGTTAGGCTCAAACTACAAGACTATATCGCCCGATTCTTGGCTGAACCCCCCTTACGACAATCAGAGGAACGTTACCCCGCCCCAGGAACATCGCAAGCGATTGTCGGGCAAGATTTCCTCGGCGTGTGCAACGTTCTTAGATAGAATTTTGGCCAATCACAAGTCGTAGAAATCAAACACTATTTGATATTTGCGACTGGAAATAGAACATCGGGCATTGTGTCAGGTGGTTACGATCAGGGTTAAGATTGACAGTTGCGATCTTCTAGTTCTCTTCTAGTGTGAGGTGCACCCCGACGTCAAAATCGGACACAAACTCAGGAGTGGTATTATTGTTTTGCTGGGGATTTTTGTATTGTCAGTTACTACATTTAATGCTAAAACTTACTCAGACATGTTTTATGATGTCATGTATATTCTAAAGTGAACTAAAAAAAAGAATGTTAAATAAACAAACTCAGGAGTGCTCACCGTCCGTCTTGACGCTCTGGGGCACCACCTCAAAGCGCACCACCCTGTAGTTGTCCTCCTCCTCCCCCTCCAACTTCTCTCGGTGGAAGTAGAGGATGAAGGACAGGTGGTTGTGCAAGTAGAACTGTGGACAGGGCAAACAAGAGCCATTAGTCACGGCACGCCCCATAAGGATACCGGCACTAAGAATAGCCGTCATACTGAAGCGCTTTAAATAAAAAAAGGAACAAGGCTTGGTCATTTGTCAATAGAGGACAAAAGAAAAGAAAGAGTGAGCATTTGAGAAAATGCGTGGCACAGACGATTTAAAATGGGCGTGCTCTTGCCAATGCTGCCATTTGCACGAGGGTGAAAGAGAGAGCGAGCAAGAGAGTGAAAGAATGGCAGAGAGAGACATAGAAGGCAGTGTTTCCCGCAGCGCTTTCTAACCAAGGCCTTAGCTACGTCAGGACACCGCCTTGGCAATGTTCCTCAATTTTTTTTTTCTCTTTTTCATAAACTGTCCGGCTTCTACGGCTTATAGCAATAGCTAAACTACAACTCCCAGCATGCCCGATAACAGGCTACGCTAGAAAGACCCGCCCCTCCCTCGAATCGAGAGTCAGACAAGACGGGACTCGGGAGCTGTTCACTTAACCTCAGTTGCTTTGGCTGGCTATACGGTAGCGTACAACAGCAGTGAGATTGTAAATCATTTATTTACAGACTGACGCTTTTGTTGTTGTCAAAGTTCTCTACGCTCTGTACATTTTTGAAAGTTATGGCCCATATTTGATTTCAAACAGTGTGTTGAGGACTTCAAACTGGGTTAACAATAGCGGTGGTTAGCCCTATGGAAGGGAATGGCTTTTTAGCCCCATGCAGCTAACTTAAAGGCTACTTAAAAATGAACTGCGTCTGTGACGCAAACCCGCGCCACTTGGGCCCGAAGAATCACCACCTTGACTAAGCAATTTCCTGTGGGAAACACTGGAAGTGATATAGAGAGCAAATCATATGCATGTGCATCCGTGTGTGTATGTCAGAGACACAGAGAAAGGGAGAGAGAGAGAGAATGCTTAAGTATGGATGGAGTACTTTGTTGCTCTCTGAGAAGCCCAGTCTGTAGCCGTGTTCAAACTGGACGTCCTTCAACAGGTCCTTCTTCTGCTCGTCGTCACCCCCAATGTCCCGGTTGGGGTATTCCAGCCTCGTGGCCACCGGCAGGTTATCCGCAATCCTGACACACACACAGACAGACAGACAGACAGACAGACACACACACACGAAACGGGTTCTTCACTTGTCAAACAAATTTCTTTTATGGTGGGAGCCCACTATCCATGTTCAAAAGCAGGAACTAACATCATGACCAAGTGTCGGACAGTTGATGATGCCTGCACAAGTCACGCAGACAGGTTGAATGCTTCCATAGTAACAATGACAATTACCGGTATCTTCATTAACATGGCTAACAATCAGTGTTTTGGCCAACACTATGCACTGGTACAGTCAGGCTAGACCGGAAAAAAAATGTTGTAATAAGTTTTGGATACCTATCGCATCCCACATGCTTCTTCTTGCATAGCGTTTCAGTTACCCAGACATACCAAACACATTGTACGGCATACATATCCTGTACATCTTTTATTTTCTGGGAATTCAAATCAACTCATTACAAATGACGAACATCAGGTAACCCATTGATGCCGGTTGTTGCGTTACGCAACATTGGCCCTGACGCCGGTTGTTGCAAAACGCAACATTAGGCCTATTGATTTGTCAATATTTTCAAGACGCATGAGAGATGCAATGCTCAATGTTTTGTTCAAATACACAAGAGGTGGGTGTTCTCGATTTTTTCAATGATCATGTAGCAAAAAAAAAAGTTTGATTCGTCGACAAAAATGTCAAACGCAATCAACCACGCTTGCTTCTGCAGACGTGGGTTGTAGCCATTTCACACAGGTAAAAAAAAAAAAAGAAGGCGGCTGTGGTTCGCAAGACACGCTGTTACAGCGAACGTGATGTTCAGTTGAAAGGTAATGAAGAAATTCGAGGACAGGAAATATGATTGAAGACCCTTTAGATAGAGAGCAGGAGTGTGATTTGCCGCGGCCGCATGAAGAGGTGGCATGAGTGACTTCCAAATAGACAGTCAGCTAGATTTCGCCCCCGACGTTACCAAAACTTCACTCCGACACTCGGGGCAATTGACGAAGGTGCCAATATCTGAGGAAGCACGTCCTTCAGATATATTTCAGAATATTTTCACTGAGGAACCTTAGGATATGGTGATAACCTATTGGTGAGGCAGACAACGGTAGACATGCGAATTGTAGACGCGCGGCCACACATCCAGCTCAAAGTGGAACCCCGTATCAAAATAGGATATCAAATTGCTCATCGGTCTCTCTGCATAACGTTTGGAGGAATAAAACGGCCATACTCGCCGGTGGGAGAGCAAGTGGCTGTATCAGACAAATGTCCCCCGATTTATGGCAGAAATGACTGCCTAATAATTATAGGCCTAATAATAATGATTATTATGATTTAGCCTAGTTATAGTCGGCTATTGTAACAGTAGCAATAGTAGCCTAATAGCTTATAATAAATAGCATCAAGCATTATCCTGAAAGCACATGAAACGTTTTTCAATCATTTGACTATGAGATGATTTTTTTTAAGGAATATGTGTTAGTGTTAATGCTGAATGAACATAATCCTGTGAAAGCAGAGGATTTTACCTTTTAAATGCAATTTGTCCCATGTCCATATGTGTTCCAGAGGCTGAGATATTGAATTTTTCATAGGAGTTTTCAACCAATTTTTCTTATCTCAAAAAACCCTCAGGCATTGGGGACCTTTTCTAAAAACTGGCTCAGGCGCCAATGGGTTAACCAACCACATCCTATTTACAAAGCCAAGAGCCACTACAAATGACCATAGACACACCCATCAACATTCAAACAGTTGTCGTCATGAAAACAATCAAAGTGCTTGTAACAACATAGCCACACCAACGCCTAGCATAAGCACAGCAGGAACTACAGTATGTGTAACCACCGCATGTCTATGTGCTTGTGATGCAAAGGAGTTAAAGGCATGGCCCTACACATCCGCAGGTGCCCACGAGTGGCACAGGGGCAGGTTTGATTGCTTGCTTGTTTTTTTGTTTATAGCCAGTTAAGCAGCTGTGGCTAGATCATGGCAAATACAGGTAATAACATTTCACTTGATACTAAAAACCAACAATGAAATAAATAAATACATTCATTAAATATCTATCACCATCTGTGGTTGGGGTATCAGTGTGATTGCAAAGACAATACGGCACTCCGTGTCCCACTCCCCTTACCCGTTATAAATCGAACACAAACCCACGGCCTCTCATTGCTTAAATGTCGATTGACATTAATACACTTGAAAAGATTGGCACGATGGCAAGCACACTGATGAGGTGGGCAGCTACTAGTTTAGATCCATGATGGCATACAGCAGTCCCATTGAGCACACAGTAGACAGACGGCCACAGTAGACAGATACACAGCCACAGATGGGACAGGCGGGCAGACAGACAGGCAGGCAGACAGACAGGCAGGCAGACAGGAAGACTTAAAGACAGTGGTGGGAGATACAGACAGCGACAGAGAGAGCTATAGGCCAGAAAACCGGCAGAGGGGACAGACAGTCAGAGATGGTATGGCCGGTCAGTCGGTCAGTCAGTCAGATAGATGGGGCCATAGACAGAGAGAGACATGGCCACACCAAAGAGAGACAGGCACAGACACATGGGCCAACAGGCAAGCAGACAGTCACAGAGGCAGAGACAGAGATGTAGAGAGTAAAATGGGAAAAGACTGAGCAAACAACAGACAGACACACAGCATGAGTGAGGCACTAAAGCAGCCAGCGACAAAGAAGTGGATGTAGTACTGCAGAGAGAGACAGAGATATAGCTCAGATAGACTGAGAGACAGACAGAAAGACAACCAGCCTAAAGAAAAAGACAACAGACAAGCTTGCTGGGGGTAAGGCAGGTAGTGGGTCAGCCAGATGGCAACTCACAGGCGGACAAATATGTAAAGACGGTATGTAAGAAGATATGTAAAATAGGCCGACCAAGACAGCAGAGAGGTAACCAAGGGTACGGCAGGCAGGCGACCAAGAGTACGGCATGTAGTGGGCCATCCAGCCAGCCAGCCAGCTAAGGACTCACAGGTGGACGTAGTATTCCTCCTGGATCCTCTCGGCCATCAGCTTGCTCTCCTCCACGTTCAGCTTCTTGGGCTCACTGGGCTTGCCGCACACCAGCTGACACGCGCGGTCCTGGTTCATCACCACCGAGTAGGGCGTGTTGACGATGCGGTCGCCACGCAGCACCTCCCCTGTACAACAGCAGCACAGTAATAATGGCTTCATTTGAAGGGTCAAGTCACAAAGCTTTATCTGTCCCAGCTTGGGCAATTGTTTTGCAGTAGTGGTACACGCATACAGAGTCACACTTCCACAAAACATTATAAAAACACATGGAAAAAGACAACCTGCTAAAGCTTTTCACTGTGTGTCATCACACAAGACCTCCACTGTTCAAGGTCTTCACAGTTAGAACAGCTTCGTTACAGGGCAATCTGCTACAGCTATTCACTGTGTGTGTCATCATGACGCACCTCCCCTATTCAACATCAGCATAGTTGCAATCAGGGCTCCAAATGAACACCTGCCAACTGGCCAAATGCTGGTGAAAATTCAGTGTGGTTGGTAGAATAGAGAACTTACGAGCCACTTTGAGTTTGTGTTTGGCTAGTAAGACTGACATCTATTAGCCATTTTGGCTGTTGATGAAAATCGTAAATCTAGAGCCCTGGTTGCAACAACGTCATTGCCTGACGCTCTGCTATTGATGATTATTGTGTGTTGCCATGCAGGACCTCTTCTGCTTCACTGCATGACACTGCTAGTGTTGTTCAAGGTGGGTGTAGTGTATTTTGCATGGTTCTCAGGTAGATAATGCATGGTAGAATCCATGGGGAGATATGAGATATATCATGTATGACGAAACAATGGTTGAATGGGGCAGTGAGGCTGATGATGAGGGAGGATTTTTTTTCTCTTTTCCTTTTTTTTTTGCGCTTGGTTACAAGTCAGCAATTCATTATCTATGTGGCTCGAGACATAAAGTAGGCCACATCTTGTAATGGTCCCACAGGCAATAAGCTGGCTGTAATTGAATCAGGCTTAAGTCTAGTGTGCGCAGTGATTTCAAAACACAATAAGGGGTGGTGGGTTTACCAAGGTTTTCTCCTTTGTAGACCACCTCATCTGGCCGGCAGAATGGGAGGGAGTAATACTCGTAGGGCAGCTGGGTGCGGGAGCTTGTCAACTTCACAGCCTACAATGAAACAGAAGACAGGCATTCATACAGCAGCACGGTGCAGTTCAAAGCCTCAAGGTCTAGCCATGTTTATCATCAAGATTATCAACACACTGTCAACGCTTGCATGAACATAGCTGCTGCATTAAACAGAGCTTGAATGACTTTTGTCGTCTATTTTTAGAGTGAGGAGACCGCACACTTAAAATCTTTTATTCTTTGTATTTTTTATTCCATGGCAGGATTGGATGACGTTTCGACTGATGTCTTCATCAGATTCTCTACCAACTCTAAAATGTCAGTCAGCCTTTGTCCTGCACCTTGTCCTGTGGTATGCACAATCTAAAGCTTCAGCAATTGTCATATATTTGCCACTATGAGCTAACTGTGATGTACTATTTTTTTAATGTCTTTGATATGCCTTTTCAAATAAAAAAGATCACAAAAGATTATAATCACAAAGAGCGGTCAGGTTAGCTACATTATTGTTTAGATTGGAAGCAAAATGACCCCTCATTGAGAAATAAAGAGAGATGTGTCACCTTACTTGTGGAAAAAACAATCCCATGCCTTTTCCACTGAGTTTTCACATACAATAATTAGTTTAAAAGCTGCAACAAGGCGACCCCAGTCCAAACGGTTTACGGTCATCGTCTCTCAATGGTGGAATAAGCTACCAGTTGCTCCAAGAGCAGAGTCATCCCCCTCAACCTTCAAGAAGCTAGTGAAGACTCATCTCTTCCGAGAGAGCTTCCCTGCATAACGTAACCAGCTCTACTCACCTCTAATCATGGTTACTAACCTGCACTACATTTCATAGGTCCTCCACTATTTTTCTGTTCTCCATTTGTTCTACATTAATAGTATACTGCTGAACTCTGTACTGACCCCTTATGCCCTGTGTACACCAGGTGCCACCTACGCGACCCAGGTAGCTGGGGTGGTTGAAGAAGTTTCGCCATGAATTCGCTTTATTCGCTCTGGACGCTGCATTGACATGTTTGACTCAGCTAATTACATAACGGCTCTGTCTTGACAGCCTGGGACATTTGTCAATATGAACGTTCCAATTTGTTTTCACCGAACCGTGTCATAGCGAATTCGCTTAAGATTAGCTTGAGTTTAATAGTCAAAATTCGCTCTGGTCGCTCAGTTCGCGTCACTCCTAGCGAATTCGCTCTGGTAGCTCTATTCGCCTTCCCTCCATAGAGAAATAATGACTTCGGCCGCTCAGGTCGCGCTTGGTGTACACGGGGCATTACTCTGTACTTGCTTGAATGTCCTCCTTGTAAGTCACTTTGGTCAAAAGCGTCCGCGTAATGTAATGTAATGAAGTGTCATCTCACCTTGATATCTACAGGGCTGTTCTGGTGAAAGTTCATAGGTGCCACCCCAGGCACGTAGAATGGCCTGACTATGGGTAGCGAGGTCAGCAGCAAGAACAGCCACGTCACCTGTCATGGACACAGTCACACATTCAAAACACACAGACATTATCAGCACAATCAATGCTACATCACGCAGAGATGAAAACTGTGTGTGTGTGTGTGTGTGTGTGTGTGTGTGTGTGTGTGTGTGTGTGTGTGTGTGTGTGTGTGTGAGTGAGTGAGAGTGTGTGCGTGCGTGCGTTTTCCTCCACCCATTATACAGTACGTTTTTAAGATAAAATTGGAAGCCAAATGACAGACACACTCGTAATACAGGTTTAGGCTGTGACACTATATTACACACCGTATCTGTGGAGACCGTTTAGCCAAATTAATAATTATACAGGTATGAAATGTGTGTCACTGTCAAAATATGTCAGTAGCAGATACTTCTAGCTAAAGTAGTCACTGATCCTCCAAGTGCAGCGTTAGTGATAAAGCATACCCTCTAGACACGTGTTCAACCGACTTGACATCTTATCCACTTGACCCCGGAGAGAAATCACTGACACACTCATTAGATTACTCTGGGTGGTTACATCCCACTTTCAATTATGACATGATGCAGCGCTAAGGATGGTGGAAGCAAAAGTAGGCTACGATTGCTTGTTGACCCACGAATTGAACATAAATTACAAAGCGAAATGGGGTTAGATTCCACCAGTGATCACAACCAAAACAACCAGTGAAGATCTGACAGTGGATCAAGGCAATGTATGGGCAACCCGGAAATCAAGTCTTCTTAGACAGCACAACAATAATGTTTACGACGTGGCCGAAGAGGCTAGCGTAATAACAGTCAAAGACTAAAAGTTGTCAATGACAACCCGAGCCTAATGTTAGTCAGCCTTCATAACCAGTGTAACTACTAAACTAGATTAATGGGCAGCTTGCTAAGGCTAACATCACAATGGATCTGGATCTGTAGCCCCAAGCAAGAACCCAGAGCCCTACATCCATCCTGTTTTACCGAAACTGACGGATCGACAAGAAATATCAATGCTCGAAGAAAACAACACAACTCAAATCTTGTTCATGCGACTGCGCTTAAACACCGCATTGCATTGTGTTGTATTGAGAGCATTAGCAACAACAAACAGCAGTCATATGAACAATTTCGCACAACAGAACTAACATGATTAGCTAGCTACTTGGCCGTCTAGCAATCGTAGCTAACAATTAGCTTGCCGATATCCATAGGTCTGTCAATAACGACAACACCACTCTGAAAGAAAAGCTGGACAAATTGGCAG
>NC_085866.1:38650592-38653092 GCF_034702125.1 Engraulis encrasicolus | reverse complement strand
ATCATACCCCTTTACTTGTAGGCCATTTAATAAGATATGTAGGGTACTAGCTAAGCAAAATGAATTCTAAATACAAATACACACACGACACACATCAATAATGAGTACACCCATTTTAAAAAGTAAGGTTTCAAACAATATTTCAATAGAGTAGAGTAGAGTAATCTGTGAATCTTACCACAGAAAAGTAAAATGTATTACCTTCGTTTTTAACTTCAATGACAAGATAAATATGTTATTTGCGGTAACATTCACATACAGTATGTTGTATTAAACTTTTTTTTGCACATTTTGAAAATAATTTGTGTGTTTATTACCTTCGCCGACTTTGTCGCGAAGGTTATGTTTTGACCGCTGTGTATTTATTTATTTATTTGTGAATATGTTTGTTTGTTTGTTTGTACTTCATATAACTCAGACAGAACTGAGCCGATTTTTATGAAATTTAGTGGGATGATTGGTCATGACCCAAGGAACAATCGATTACTTTTTGGGAGTGATTGGGTCAAAGGTCAAGGTTAAGGTCACGAAAAGGTCAAAAACGTAAATTTGCGATATCTCGGTTAATTGGCATCCGATTTGCCTGAAACCAGTGCCAAGATGTGCAGAATTCAATTCCCGATCTTGTGATGTGCCACAGGTCATGGTGGTGTCCATACGTTTTTTAGCGGTTGGGGGTCAACGGTCAGTGGGGTCAAGACCTTGCGAAATGCACGTTTCTCATCTTAACTCGGTCAATTCTGGACCGAGTTTTATGAAAAATTACATCAAAATTTCCGAAATGTGTCCACCACAATCTCCATAGTAGACTAAATGGAATCGAGCGCATACCTTCACCAACAACACTTTATTTGCGCCCACCTCAGCGGCCGCATTTGACATATAGGATCGCTAAAAAAAACGTACCATGGGGCCTGACTTGGAGAATGTTATGCCCCACACTCTGAAGATGGCCAGAAAAAAATAAGTGGCGTAGGCGAAGGTTTGCGCTCTACCAAGTGCCCGTTCTAGTTGAAATATTGTTTAAAAGGATACTTTTCAAAAGAGGTGTACTCATTATTGATGTGCACTGTAAGTGTTACAGGTGCATGACTTCACTCACTCCAACAAGCGCCGGTAAGAACCAAGCTGGTGTAAAACAAGCAAAAAGTTCCATTGAAGCGTTCCATGGAACTTTACCACCATAGAACAGAGAACCGCATGGTGCCAGCTGAAGTAATGCCATGGTGCCAGCTGAAGTAATGCCAAGTGTGACTAACTAACAACTACTTCAGCGGGCTATCGGCTCCACGTTTTCAATAAAAATAGCCAAAGTTTCCCTAAATTTAGAGAAATATTGTAGTATGTTATTTAATCTTCAATTAAATGTATATTATTGTCCCACACTAGTAACAGTTGGTGGCAGTAATGCATTGATTTCGATGCTAGCACTAATAAAGTTGCACTAGAAGAAGAAGACGCTGAGGAGGAGGAAGAGGATTAGAAGGAGGAGGAGGAGGAGGGGGAGGAGGAGCGGCACCTGGATAAGGGGTACGTCCGTAGCTGATGATCTCCATGAGCAGGATGCCAAAGGACCACACGTCTGACTTGATGGTGAAGGAGCCATAGTTGATGGCCTCTGGTGCGGTCCACTTGATGGGGAATTTGGCGCCTGGTTGAAAGCAACAGAGTTTGTTGTTTGCTTGTTTGTTTGTTGTTCACTGACATTGGCATTGACAAGGCTGTGGTCATTAGTGTACTACAGACTCAGATGCATTTGAAAAATGGCAATTGATCCTCCCTTAGAGTTGAATTGTTTGTGAACGGTTTGCTAACAAGACTATGTACTGTCTATATGAGCTTGTCACAGAAGGCAGGGTAGAAGTTTATGCCAGGGGTGTCAAACTCAAATTGACCGAGGGCCAAAATCAAAATCTGGAGTGAAGTCGCGGGCCAAACTCAATATTTTTGTATTTTTTTTCTTTACAAAAATGGACTAAAATAGCTCTTTTTTATATTGATGTTTAAACAGATTCCCATCATAGTTCAAATATGCCTGCACATATTCTGTTGCATTTGAGTGGCCTGGGCCCATTCATATTCCTGTAATTTTCATGTTCAAATCTTAATACGCTATACAGTTACTATACAGTATGTGGGCCAACTGTAATACATATTTGAAATGATCTCGCGGGCCAAATAAAATGGCTCTGCGGGCCAAATTTGGCCCCCGGGCCTGAGTTTGACATCCCTGGTTTATGCAATAGTGTTGAAGAATTGTGACAGTTCTAGTTCTAGAAAAGAGTTTTCAGAGGACCTGTCCTGAGGACACACGCCAATTAGTTCTCACAAGTTGGAGCCTCTCTCAACACTCACCTTCTCTGGCTGTGTACTCATTGTCCTCTATGATGCGAGCCAGCCCGAAGTCGGCGATCTTGCACACCAGCGTCTTGGAGACCAGGATGTTGGCTGCACGTAGATCCCTGTGGATGTAGTTCATCCTCTCGATGTACGCCATGCC
>NC_085866.1:38628092-38645592 GCF_034702125.1 Engraulis encrasicolus | reverse complement strand
GTAACCTCTGTGCACTGCAGTGCAGCATACACAGAAATATAAAAGATGGCCTGCATGTTTATACAGTCTATTTAACTTAGATTTCGTAACAAAATACTTTAATGGCTTTAATTTAAGGGCTTTGATTTGTTATCATAGATCACCCCTCCTTATAAATAAAATTTGAAATTTCGGGCTTCCCTCGGGCTCGGGCCTACACATCCAATAATTAGTCGGCCTCGGGCCGGGCCCGGCCCAATTCCCATGGGCCCATGTCGGTTCGGGCTTGGATTTTTTTACCCGTTCTTACCTCTGACACACACACACATACACACTCAAATATGCCTGCTGTCCTGTCAGTTGTCACTCAACATGTCCACTGTCCACATCTGTCGCACACACACTCACCACCATTCTTCCACACACACACACACACACACACGTGCACACACACACACACACACACACACACACACACACACACACACACACACACACACACACACACACACACCATTCTTACACACACACACACACACACACACACACACACACACACACACACACACACACACACACACACACACACACACACACACACACCATTCTTACACACACACACACACACACACACACACACACACACACACACACACACACACACACACACACACACACACTGACCTTTCTCCATGTACTCGGTGATGATGTAGATGGGCTCCTCCTTGGTGACGACGGCGTTCAGGCGCACCAGCTTGTCGTGCTGCAGCGTCTTCATCAGGTTGGCCTCCATCAGGAAGGCCTCCACCGACATGGTGCCAGGCTTCATGGTCTTCACCGCCACCTTGGTGTGCTTGTTATACGTGGCTGTGGTGGAGAAAGAGAGGAAGGGGAGGGAGACAGGGTGGGGGGTTGATGGGGACGGGTGATGGGGACGTCATTAGGATAAGGCTTTGCGAAAAAAGAGGTCTTGGTGTGTAAGGCCTCCACTGACATGCTTCCGGGCAGAGAGAGAGAGAGAGAGAGAGAGAGAGAGAGAGAGAGAGAGAGAGAGAGAGAGAGAGAGGTGGTACGTGGCTGGAAGAGAGAGTTTTAAAAATGAGGTCCAAATTAATTGTTGCGGTAGGAGAGGAGAGGCAGGACATTAGAGTATTTCCAGAGCAAAGTCTTGATCAACGTATTCTATATGTCTGCATGGCAGAGGGAGAGACACATGTCAGTCATCAGGATGTTGAGGTTTAGAGAGAGCTATCTGGTCTGGATGTGCCTGTTGGCTGACAGAGATTTAGTGTGTGAAGACCTGATGTGCTTGTTGTACATGGCTGTATGATAGAGAGATAGAAAGCCTCAGGGTGTTGAGGTTTACGTAGAGAGAATAGTTTTTATTACTTTCTGCGATATGATCATGTACGAACAGAAAACTAATTTGCTTTGTGTGAATACCGAACGTTGCTCCAATGTACTGAATAGTGACTTGGGGAAGGTAGGCTAAAGGTTAAAATAATGAATGTCCTCACAGGGGATGACAACACTTTTCAAGGATTGGACATCCTTAGACTACTTTTCTCGGCCCTGCCGTGGCCAACCGGTAGGGCACTCGCCTGCCATGCGGCTGACCCAGGTTCGATTCCCGGCCCGGGTCCTTTGCCAACCCCTCCCCATCTCTCTCCCAATTCTCTTCCTGTCCACCTCTCACACTGTCCTGTCAAATAAAGTCGAAAAAGACGCCCAAAAAATTCTCCTCAAGTATGGGACTGAATTAGATCATCTGACGGGCCGGAGCAGGCCCGTGGAGCGCATGTTCAACATCCTGCCAAAGTGGGTGTGGAGGTTTACTACTGTATAATGCATTCTTGGACTGCAAGGCTATGTAGAAGTAGAAGACGTGTTTGGGAAATCACTTACTCTTGCTGGAGTGGGTATGCTTCTATGTGTATCTGCCTATCGGTTTAAGTCACAGATATAGTTACATCTTTTGCCTGCGGCTGTATTAGAGATAGGACAAGCTGCCAGGGTGTGGAGGTGTCGGCCAAGGCGCAATAAGTGAACAGACAGTGGGATGTATTGACTGAGGTGGACAAACTGGATTGAGAAGCTGAAAGTCCTGGCACATACTTCTTCTGCCAGTGAGCGCAGGTGAGCTGGTTCTGTCAAGTGCCCGAGACAAATATGTGGTAGGAATGCTGTATTCTAAGCTAGGCATACCCAGCAGCCTTTGTGAGCTGGAAATGCACCTTCCCTTCCTCATACATTAGGCAAAGAATGCGGTCACAGGTTTAGGGTAGAAAGAATCGATGAGCCTTTAGATAAAGGCTGTGTTATACATATACATTGTGTTTTTTTTACTATTATTTCGAAGCCAAAATTCAGACTGCCGCTCCATAATAATTGAGCTGCAAAACAAGATACGTAAAGTGTACTGTATTCACTCACTACACATTTTGTCTTCATTAAAACCGTAATGAACTCTTTTCAAAATTAATTAATCTGACTGTTTTACAGCAGAGCATATGTCTGTTTTTGTTTCATACATTGTTTTCCCTTGCAGTACAATTTGCAATATTGTTGCTTCTTTTTGCAATCAAATTTTGACTGATGTTGACATAACCATACTCCCCGGTATAAACGTCATTGTGCGCCATTTGTTTATGCACAGAAAAGGCATGGAATAATCATTTAGTGGCCACCTGCATGCCCTTTGTGCAGAATACCAGGGAAGCCAATAATGTCTGTGTATCTGTTTGTGCGGCTGATGCGCAAATAAAACCACAACCCAGTTGAGCAGGAAGGATCGGGCCTAAATTTAGACTCTTTGCTGAGGCTCCCCTACCAGCTGGGTGAGTGAGCGGAACTGACAAGACACACAGAACACACTTACCGATGAAAACACAAACAAAGAGTATGTGGATAGTACTGGTATAGATCCCAGGAAAACCTCATTCAAATCACAATGACACTGGAGACATTTTGACCATCCAGAAAGATTTACTCCAAAAGGGTGTCGCGCCTTTATGTTTGTAGCCGGGAGGGTGCGTTGGTTCCACAAAGTAATCCAATGAAGCAGCAAGGAGGAACTCGCACACCACTGATGCATAAATTATTTTAATGCATAAGGAAAAAATAAAGAAAGTGCTACCCAGTGAAGTGCAAAACGTTTTCGGTCCTTCAGACCATCATCAGTGCCAAACATTTCAAATAAAAGACACGCTCAGATAAAGCCTAGGTAGGTACATGTAGGCGGAAGGTAACTTGTCCATACAACCTAACCTGAAGAACGGACCATCCAGAAAGAGGCGTAATGTTGAGAAAGGGTAGCCTAGAAATCTAGACACCCCTAGCGACCGCAAATTGAATTTGCTCCAGGGGGCAGTCTAGCGGACTCCAGTCGTTTTGCGAGGCTGAAAGTTATCCGATGACAGGGCCAATCAAATCGCGAGGGGGGCCGGGCTACCTAGTAAACAGGAAACTTTCTAAGAAGAAGCATGGTGTCCGTCCGTGCTACGTACAGCACGAAAGTGTTTACTTAATTTAAAAAGCCTGGATGATAATACATTTCGTGGCTGACATGGATTGATGTAATAATACCACAGATTTTGTAAGAGGCTATAAGGGCTGTGATAATACACCATGAACTTATCGGACACAAATAGATCTCAACACATTACCATTTGATCATTCGATGTTTTAAACTAGCTCGGTAAGCTAAGTTGAGCATTTTACAGAACCAGATAGTCACACGCTATTATCAGACCACTACTGTAGGTGTAGAATGAAATTGCGGCCCCAATTTCTAATAAGACACATGCCATTAAAAACGAGACATTTGGGAGCTTTGAAAGTCTTTGAGTAGCTTACTAAATAGATGGGATCGATAGTCTGGCTAGTGGGAGCGAGCTGACCGGGGAGCGTCCTGCGTTGGGAGCGACAATCAGGGAAAGTTATGGGTATACAGCTAGCTAGCTAACACCGAACATGCCATGTTGACAACAATCATAACTAGACTGCCTGTGCAGTCGCCTTCGACTGCTTAAGGTATATCCCCGAAACGCGACGCTTCCAGTCCCCCATCATTCCTACCACTCCCGTCCACCATTTCGTAAACGTATATGATACATACAGACGTGACATGACGTGCATAGGCTTAAAACCAAACGACTATTGTGAAAATGAAGCAAAAAATGGGGCAAATGGTAATACTACATAGGTACAGTGTAATAACCAGTGTAACAATATTTAATACAATGTAATACCAGTGTAACACCGCCATTTGTTTTACTTACATCATGTGTTTGTGCGTAAGTGGTATTACATGGTATTGCATATTGTTACACTGGTATTACACTATATTACATGGTATTGCATACTGTTACACTTGTTATTACACTGTACCTGATATTGCATATTGTTACACTGGTATTACACTAGTAGGCCTATTATATGGTATTAAATATTGTTACACTGGTTATTACACTGTACCTAGTATGGTAGATTCACTGAAATGGTGAACCATTAAAATATGGTGTTACCGAGAAAATCAATTCACCCAGTCAGAAGTTATGGGTGAAATGAAAATTCCGCCATTTTGAAAGTGTTGTCTTCCAAACCCGAATCAGTTCATGAACCTACCCTAGAGCATTCACACACAAAATCTGTGACAAATCCATCCACCCGGTCAGTAGCTATGGACCAAACAATAATTTGGCCATCTTGAATTCAGCCATCTTGAAAGTGTTGACCTCCAAACTCGAATCAGTTCATGAACCTACCCTAGAGCATTCACACACCAAATCTGGGACAAATCCATCCACCCGGTCAGAAGTTATGGACCAAACAAAAAATCGACCATCTTGAATTCGGCCATCTCGAAAGTGTTGACCTCCAAACTCGAAGCAGTTCATGAACCTACCCTAGAGCATTCACACACCAAATCTGGGACAAATCCATCCACCCAGTCAGAAGGTATGGACCAAACAAAAATTCGGCCATCTTGAATTCAGCCATCTTGAAAGTGTCGACCTCCCAACTCGAAGCAGTTCATGAACCTACCCTAGAGCATTCACACACCAAATCTGGGACAAATCCATCCACCCGGTCAGACGTTATGGACCAAACAAAAATTCGGCCATCTTGAATTCAGCCATCTTGAAAGTGTTGACCTCCAAACTCGAATCAGTTCATGAACCTGCCCTAGAGCATTCACCCAAAAAATCTGGGACAAATCCAAAAATCCGTTCAAAAGTTATCGCGTTAACACGAAAGACCTTACGCGGCGGCGGACGCGGCGGCGGCGGACGCGGCGGACGCGGCGGACGCGGCGGCGGCGCACGCAAAACCATTACATCCCCGACGCTCCGCGTTTCGGGGATATAAATATAACCATTTAACAAGCCCCAAATTGCTCAACATTTCGCTGATTGATAAAAGAGGGCCATGTGGTTGAAAATGAGGCATTTTTGAACTGCATAAGTGAAAACACGATTTATTAGGAAACTTGTTTGTGGCTGTGGTCATCACACGCTTTCACTGCTACGACGGCTGGAAGTTGCCGCTTCACCTACAAAGAGGCCCTCGCTAGTGGCTAGCTAACCTGTCGTCAATATATGCCTGCCCCAAATTCTAATAAGATCCATGTCATTAAAAACGAGACATTTGGGAGCTTTGAAAGTCTGTAAGTCGCTTACTAAATAGATGGGAATGACACCTAGTCTACTGAGCTAGTGGCTAGCCATGTATTAGTTATGGGTATACAACTAGCTAGCTAACACCGAACATGCCATGTTGACAACAATCATAAATATAACCATTTAACAAGCCCCACATTGCTCGACATTTCGCTGATTGATCACGGAGGGCCATGTGGTTGAAAACGATGCATTTTTGAACTGTATAAGTGAAAACACGATTTATTAGGAAACTTGTTTGTGGCTGTGGTCATCACACGAATTCACTGCTACGACGGCTCGAAGTTGCCGCTGCACCTTCAAAGGGGCGTGTCGCGTGTACGTTGTGAAAGACAGCTGTGACGTTACACAGAAGTGTGTGGGGATTGGTTGTTCCACCATCCTATTGCGTGACGTTGAGTGCTGAAGCAACCGTTTATCCCGCCCACACTGCCGCCCAGCCCTCCTAGACCCTGGTACAGCTTTTTGCTGTACGGGTCTGGCTGCACTAGGCTAGAGAAAGGGGGTTAAACTCTGACGACAAAGCCCCTGCTATTAGATGCTGTTATCAAAATGGCAACGACCAAGTCATAATGTACAGTATTACTTCAAATTCTATATAAAGTTGTAGGAGTGTAGTGCTACGTATGGTAGGTCTGAGCACCATTGTTTCGTTTGGCTGAACAAACCACACTCTGTTGATGTATTATTGCAATTCGCACACATTCTAGCGAGGAGACACTGGCCCAAAAATGTTTTAGCACCCCTGCTGGAGTCTATGCAGTCACTGCATAGACTCCAGCAGGGGTGCTAAAACATTTTTGTCCCAACAGTATGCTATGTACTGCTATGGTCTTGCTATTACTCCTACTATATACAATATGCAGAGTCTACATTGGAGACAGTAAGATAAACAAAATTGTGGTGATCGTTAGGTATCTATCATTCAGTGAGGAATGAAAATAAAATCAAGTAACAAATAACAAGTATGGTAGATTATTCATATCAGTTTACCAGTACATGTTATACATGTTAAACAGTGTTATCTAACAAACATGCTTCATTTTTCTTTGCTTTTTATTATTTAGACAGAATAGTGACAGAGAGGGAGAGAGAGAGAGAGAGAGAGAGAGAGAGAGAGAGAGAGAGAGAGAGAGAGAGAGAGAGAGAGAGAGAGAGAGAGAGAAAACAAGTGAGGAGATAGAGAGCAAACAAGTGAGGAGAGAGAGATGGGGAAGTAGAGAGATATGGGGAAGGATCAGGAAATGACCTTGGTCCGGAATCGAGCCCAGGTTCCCAGCGTAATGGCATGGTGCCTCAGCTGACTGGCCCGCGGCACCCCCATACTAATTAACATGCGTAGCCCCATAATGCACACTGTTCCACCAGTGGAACGCCGTTATAGACATTGAAAGGTTTATTGTACTACACAACCATGACACAACAACAGGGCTTTTTAGCAATGCACTACACTTGGCCAATGCCATTCTGCTAACAGCAAATGTACAATGCCGTGACTTACCCATCCAGACCTCTCCGAACTGGCCTGCTCCCAGCCTCCTGTCCAGCTTGAGGGACTCCCTGGGGATCTCCCAGGCATCCTTCTCCCACGGCTTCTGGGGCTTAGGGCTGATGCAGGGGTTGGTCAGGGACTGGCACAGGCCATCAGATTGGTCTGTAACACACACACACACACACACACACACACACACACACACACACACACACACACACACACACACACACACACACACACACACACACACACACACACACACACACTTAATATTTGTGCGCATTAACTTTCAATGGATGCTCTGAATTCAGCAAATGTTCACGGTCACATAGCATAGACTAGCATAGCAAAGGCATTATCCTCTGGGGTGAAATGCATTGAAGGTCAATTTTTGAATGACAAGGAGTATATAAGATGAGCTGACATCAAAATCATGTCAATATGGTGTGCTATGAGAAAGGTTGTAGCCGAAATGTGTTATACATGAATGGGCCTCGGGCATCTCATTATGCAAATGCAAAATAATGTTTTCCATTTCCTCTTAAGTCCTGCATACTTGGATAATTGGGCAGGTATTATGTTGAGGATGGCAGAAAATAAACCTATGACCAAATACACGTTTAGCAAGTCGAACTATCTCAGATGAATGCGTTGCATAGGTGTGGTTATCGGTATGGCGGTATTGGGTATCTTGTAAACTGCTGTTTTAACTACTTAGTCTGATGCATTAGCCAGTTTCTTTCACTTCATGAAAAGTCTGTTACGATAGGGGTCTACTGACTGACTACTAAGATAGCATATTGAGTGTGGGGGCGTTGTACCAAGGGGCGTGACCTTGTTATAGTGCAGGGAGCTTGTTGGTTTCGCAACATGTTCTACTAGAATGCATTTGCTACACGTTAGGCTTGTACTTTTTCCATTTGTTTGCTACACGTTAAGCTTGTACTTGTTTGATTCAAACAGTCACTGCTGTTTGATCATGACGTATTCAATTACCACAAACAGGCCCAGCTAGACAACATCTCTAGCTGCAGTATCTGACCTAGTTGCTATATTGCCTGCAAGTTGTTTATGAAGCGTGGCCTTTTAATAAAGTTAGAGTATGCAAATACATGAATGGGCATGGATATAAGGGTGTGCACAAAATGTACAAGCATGTGTGTGTGTGTGTGTGGGTTGTTGTTGTTGTTGTTGGTGGTGGTGGTGGTGGTGATGGTGTTGGTGTGTGTGTGCGTGCGTGTGTGCATGCGTGTGTGTTCAGTACATGTGTACAGTATACTGTCTGTCTGTGTGTCTTGATGTTTAACTCACTCTTATAGTGGCCGACCAGCTCTTGCAAGGTGCAGAAGGTGATGCGGGGGGAGATGTAGAAGCCTCCGTTGTCCAAGGTGCGGATCTTGTAATGCTTGACCGTGTCCGCCGAGTGGGCATCGCTGTCCCTCACCGACAGAGAGTAGCTGCCTGCAGAGGGTAGTGGGACATGCAGGCACAGTTGAAGTACAGTATGTCAGCACATCCTCCACATGCACACAGCCAAGCACACAGGATCACACGCGCACACACACACACACACACACACACACACACACACACACACACACACACACACACACACACACACACACACACACACACACACACACACACACACACACACACACACAAACACAGAGAAATGCAGGGTTCCGCAGTGCTCAGGATAGGACTAGAGAGCATGCACTACATTGAATCTGACATAACTTCAGCTGCTAAATAAGCTTGACCACAGTGTATTCCCATTTATAGTACAGAGACCACAGACACACAACAGACTGAAATTGTCATAAGACCACAATGTGAGAATTCCGCTCACTTGATTTACCATAATGTCAAATCAATAAATAGCAAAGGACAGAGCAGAAAACTAGAGTCTTATTTACCCAACCCATTTCAATGATTCAATAAACTTCATCACACATTGTTACTTGAATGGATAGAATGTTCACAAATTACAAATTAAGTTAAAAGTAAGTCTATGCAAATCAATGGCTGTACCATCTAAGCAAACTCTGTTAAATCATTTACATGAATAAACATGTGTGTAAGATGACAACTCGTTCTGTGCCAGCACTTATCAAAATTAGCTAATCTTCACAGACTGCCATTTGTGTAAAGACGCACTGCTCTTCCAAATTGTGTAGACACACAACATAATTTGTTCTTTGGAAAACAAAACGTTTTCTCTTGCTTTCATTTTTTTTTCATTCCACACGCTTCAACTACCGGTCACAGCATACATTTGTGTGTCTTCCACATTTTGAGTCTCTTATATATTGTGCACAAACATATCTCCCCACACCCAATTATTGCATATTTGGCAGCTTAGCTCGTGAACTTCCAGGGACCGCACTCTTGTTTTCCTTATGTTGTGTGCATTGATTCTAAACACCACTGAATTGGTCAGTCAGTCCATTGGAAAATGTTTTACTTTTTGGAGGGCTAGCACACAACCCCCAGGTCTGGGGTGCATTTCTCGAAACCAAAGTTGCTAACTACGTTAAGCTACTTTGTCGTTTGCAATGCAATTTCCCGTTGGTAACTGCTAACAACTACGCTTTCCAGAAACGCACCCCTGATGTACTTATGTGCACTCATTTCTTTCCTTGAACTTGATGTTAACAACATGACTGCTGGTTTCGCTGATGGTTTCTCTTCCTTACCTTTAGTGGTCTCACTGTCCCTGATCATGAAGGAGCCGACTTTGTTGCCTGAGGCCAGAAGCTGCCTCTCTGCATCCTTCCTGCTCACTCCCTTGAAGAACCACCTGCAGGCCAGAGCAGTAATGTCATTTTACGTAATGCCATGCCATTTTAAAGGTACACTGTGCATCAAATGGTCAAAAAAGGTACTGCAACTATGCTGCTCATTGAAACGGGGTTGCCTATTGCCAAATTTGATCTTTTCATGAATGTTTACAAAGTAATAGACTAATATTTTCTAGTATGGTCCAAGTACAGTCATTTTTGCAACTAAAAATGGCTATTTCTGGAAATTCAAAATGGTGGACCATGGAGAAGATCCCCTTTTCATGTATGAAAAGTGTGTTTTTTTCTGGTCATAATGAATACTTTGAATTTGATGGTGGTGGTAAGTATTCATGCAAAAGGTAACTTTGGTGAATGGGTAGCATGAATTCTGGAAATAAACAACTAATCTTACACAGTGTACCTTTAAACACAGGTGCAGCTGCTGCCGGTGCAAAATAAAAGGAAGCGCCTCAACAGTCCTTAACGTCACACTTCTGCTTTTTCTAGTTTTAAAAGGTCTTTCTGTTTGGTAACTTTTTTCCCTTATCCATATTAAGTTTGCTCCACTTTGGGCAGGGTCACATGCAAATATGTGATGGCATCAAAGCATTGTTTTATTTCTGTCACAGGGCGTACACACAGTAAAAACACCAGTGTTGATTTAACTCTTTAAAGAGTCTGAAGTAATCAGATAACATTTGGTTGCACTCAAAAATAGTGTTATTTTTGCTCTTTGGTCAGTGTCACGTTTGAAATTACATTATTGAAGAGAGTTGAAATTAGAGTTGAAATTACACTGGCTCCCTAGTGAACTAGACATTTGACTCCACTGCAAGAGTAAGTTTACCCTCCACAGTGTTGAAAACACTGGATTACAGTGTTGAAAATATCTTGATTATATATAGCATATACATATATTATAGCTGATTTGAATACTGTATGTGATCATGAATATTTGCACATTGGTAAAACATTCAAGATGATTCAAGATGATACCACCAAGTATATAGCCCACCCCTATGACTGACTAGCACACATGGTTTATTTGTTGATCCTTGAAGGTTTAAGCAGGGGTGATAGTGAAAAAAGATGCTGAGCCTGAACTTTTTTCCCTGCTCTAACAACGATGACAAGATACTGCATAGTGACATAACGTAGACCTATTTTGACACATTATTCAAATATTTAATAGCCTATGTATGACCATTATTCAAGCCTGATAGTAGAAGAAAACCCTGAACCTGTAACAGTTTCTGAGAAAAGAATAACCTAATGGCTAATTATTATCAATGTTTTTATTTTTTGCCAACTCTGTCAAGCCTGAAATCAGGCATGGAGCCTGAATACTATCAGTCCTGGTTTAAGACAGAGTGAAGATGTCCACTCAGTTAAAACCAAAGACGATACACTTCATTCTCTTTCATATCATTCATGGTCCGGGTGGGATGTACAGTCGGGCCGTATCTGACCCCTGTGCCTTTACCTTGACACCTCTGCTATATACTGTAAGTTCACTTAGAAATATTGACACTAGGTTATTTACTGTCTACTCACTCCTCTGTCTCCAGAGTGTCTTTGGCCACATAGTTGCTGGGGATGAAGCCCTCTTGGCCGCTGCTGATCAGTCGTGCTTTCCACCATGCGCCTGACCTGAACAAAATCAGTTCATAAACAGATTACTGAAGTAACTGTAAGTCATTTAGTGTATTAAGGTATGTCACCCAAAGTTACAGTACACTTTTTCATAAACCGTCCTTGGTCATATTTCTTTCTTTTTTAAAAAAAATCAATGTAGCACCCTGCTACTCATAGGAAAGGTTCAACTGTACAACTGTAGTTGTAACACATCAAGCAATATGTTACACCTGGTCCACGTCTTCTACTGAAGTAGATTGCCAACTCACTCCTCAAGGATCTTGAGCTTGTCTCCCTTCTTGAAGCCCAGGTCTCCTTCATAGATGGCCTCGTAGTCGTACAGTGAAATGGCGATGTTCTCTGGACCTGAGGGAAACATATTATATGAGTTACTTCTCAGAAACTTTTGCATGTGCACAATACAATGTATTAGACCGTTAATTTTAATCTCAAGGTCTTTTTCACGTTTCCATTTTTTGATTGTAAGAACTTGTGGTTGTAGCTACTGTTTGCACCTCAGTGTGTGTATTTAGAACAACATAAATGTCTGTTTTTTTGTTTTGAATAATATGTGAATCATTACTAGAAATGTTCTACCACTTCCCTCATACTCATCATCAGGTAGGCTACCACAGTACTGTAAAGATGACATTTTAAGGAGAAACTCTAGCATAACACTACAATTCTGAAGGTCTTAAAAAGTTTCTTCCGTGTTTGAAGAACTATATGTGTTTTCACACGATCTGCTGAAGAAGGCAACTAGAAAATAGCCACAGGAAACAGTTCAGTTTCACTTCAGCATTTGCGTCTTGCGTTCTAAACTGAACACTGTCACACAGCGCTTTCAGTTGACCTGCCTGTCTCCTCTGCCAGGTCAATGACAGGCTACATTTTTTGTCTATGAATGGCAATCATTTCATTTGTTCAATACACTACTACACAAATTCACTTACAAAGTACACAGCATGTGTGACCCCTACACTCTATCCTTCTTCATATTCCTCTATGTGAAGCCAACAGTGAAGCACTGAAACTGCAATTTGATCCCAAACCACTTAGGCTACAAGCTAACAAGCTAGCTACAATACGCATGAAATATTTTTAAGAATAACTGACAGACCACTGACTGGAATATCATGCTTGTTTGAAGAACTCTAAGTTGTGTGTTTTGTTTAAAAAAATGGGTTTGCATTCCCCTACTCAGCAGAGTAACCGAAAGCACTTGAATACCTCACATTCAATCTTCATAACAAATGCATGGGCTAGATTAGTCATTGGGTCATTACTTTTATAGGCAACATATGAAACACACATCTGTCATTTGTACACGTCACAAAAAAATATGTAAAAGGACAAGAAAAATTGTTGCGCACACAAACCTACAAAACCTCCTGCTAGCTACAAACTTAAGGTTAGAAGATAATTGCTATGGGCCCTGCCGAGACCAAACGGTAGGGCACTCATTTGTCCTTTGCCAGCCCTTCCCCGTCTTTCTCTCCCCACTCGCTTCCTGTCACCACCTTCACTGTCCTATCATAAATAAAGTAAAAAAGACCAAAAAAAAAGAAAAGATAATTGCTATGAATTTGCCATGCTGAACCTGAGTTGAATTCACAGTCTGCCTCTGCAGTATTAGGTCTGTGGTTTATTCGTCAACAAAACCTTTTGCGTTAATCTTATGCCGTAGACTGGAGTGAATAGTACTGAATGAGAGCTGAGGAATGCATTGCATTGCCATGAGCCCTGAGCATTTACATAAGAAGCGTGAATCTGATGAGTTTTGGTTTGGTTGGGGAGGGTCAAGGCCTGTCAAGCCTCAACAGCTGGGCTGTTACTTAAGGCTCAGGGCTGCTGGGATGATGCTGACTGAGGAAGCTCAGCAGACTGGCCAGTGATGGGATTAAGCCTGTGCAGACGTCACACACACATTCACACGCGCGCACGCACGCACGCACACACACACACACAAACACACACACACGCAAACACACACACACACACGCACACACACGCACGAACACGCACACACGCACGCGCACACGCACACACAGACAGATACAAACACACACACACACACACACTGACTGGCTGGGAGGTCAGGTGTTCGAGCCCCAAGAGATGAACTAGTGCAGATGTTACACACTCAGTTACACATATACACATACACATAGACACAGACACCCTGTGGCCATGATTACCGAGGAGCCATGTTTATAGATAAGAAATCTGGATTGCACTCCTTTTAGATTTTACATCTTAGGAAGGCATTGTAGGCCAAAAGACATGGGCATTTTTGTGTCCAAATAAATAAAAAAAAAACCCTGAAATATTGAGCATCCCTACAGTGAGTCCCCACACCGATGAGCACCAAGAACACCCTAAAGCATTCCAAAAACAATGACTTTTGTAAGCATTGACTCACCATCCCCGCTGGAAGAGGGCATACTGGAGTTGGTTCTGTTCTGTAAAACATTCAGGGAAGAAAAGAAGGCATTACATGGGGCTTAATGTAAATCACCCACACACAAAAGATTACATGGGAGCTGGCATCATTGAGAAGATGCTATGGGACCATTGGGAACAATTAAAAGAATATGCATTCACAATTGTTTTTTTTTTTTTTGCTGTTGTTGTTTTTATTTATCCATGTCTCCTAACGTTCCGTTCTAATGGCAGTGGTGCACATATAAAAAGTATGTGCTGGGTTGGCTATTTTTATCAATTGTGAATGAAAGCTAAGCATTCCTCAAATTATTGATGGCTTTACAGAGCGCAAGGCCCAACGTCTGTCACTGAAATAAGAGAGAACACATTTTCCTATCATTGAAATAGCAAAGGGTGAGATGAACAGGCTATGCATGCGTGCGTGCGCGGGCGGCGAGACAGGGGGCCCAATCGGGATGTCTTGCCCCTGGGCCTTCTATGCCGTTGCTCTGCCACTGGCTGGACAAGGATATAGAATAAAGGATATAAAATAAAGTGCAGTGATATAAAGGGTTTTAAACTCTAATGTGTTGACTTAGAGACAAATGCTTTGGATTCAGTTTCAATGGAGTTAATGGAGCCTTAAAATGATTACCCAGAGATGAACCTGACCTGACCAAGTCGTAGTGCATTACTAAAGGTCTTGTGTTATGTCATATAGTAATGTAGTACTTTGGTAGTTAACTTTCAATGTCTATCACAGCGCTCCACTGGTGCAGCAGCTTACATTATGGGGCTACAGCCCTCGCTATTTTTCTTTTGTCAATAAAACAAAATGTAATGTCCACACACTTGCTCCCATTTGATTCCAAAAGTGTTACATAATTTCTCAAGCCTGCACGGTAGTGGTGTCAACAATGATCGATCCGGCGATCCAATCCAATGCGGGGCATGGACGATCCAGAATCGATCCGGCAATTTGTTGAAGTTTCAATTACTTCCGTGGATATTTCGGGAGCAAATGAATGTTAAATTAAATAAAAGCACTTCAAAACATTGCAAGACTGATACAGACTGATACAGAAAACAGCTAATAAATTGTTGCTCAGTATCTGACTACTTGTATTGCCTCATCATGACTGATTAAACATTTGCTTTGCTTTCAGTAGAAATGTAAAGCATTGCAATGCATTGTACAATTGAATTGGATCGGATCGGATCGGATCAGATCGGATCGCATAGAATCGAATCGAATCGAATCGCTACTTCCTGAATCGTGATCGAATCGGATCGTGACACACCACTACTGCACGGACGTTCCACTTAATTTCATAGGAGTTAGCATGTCCCATAGAGATCTAGCCCTTCCCCTCTTAGTTTTAGCATTCGAGATCGGCGCAGATGTGCCTGTGGCCACCTCACACAGCACAGGAAGTCAGGCCTTACACCTCCGATGACTAATGATGGCCATTATGCAAAGGCTGACTTACAGTTTGTCAGACATCTTGCCAAAAAGGAAGTGCCATGCCTACCTGGTCTTTACGGCAGGCTAGTTAATCTTTGTCTATGTTTCGTGTGTGTATTGCGTGGCAGGGTGTAAGGTTGTGAGCGTGTGTGTGTGTGTGTGTGTGTGTGTGTGTGTGTGTGTGTGTGTGTGTGTGTCTGTGTGTGTGCGTGTGCGTGTGCGTGTGCGTGTGTGTGTGTGTGTGTGTGTGTGTGTGTGTGTGTGTGTGTGTGTGTGTGTGTGTCCATCTTTACATGAAAAATGAAAATAACATGACAAAGTTATGATGACAATGGAAATGGCCGATGTTGAACGAGAGTGGACTTTTACGGCTCACAGAATGAGGAAATCATTGCAGTTGGTCAGAATGAGGGAATTTCAAGGGTTCCCTTTAAACTTTAACGCTGCCTGTCATCAGTTTTTGCTCACACGACACAGAAAAACCCCTCAAGTGTGCATCTTGTGGCTGACAAAACCCAAGGCCACACTTCCTCAGCTGCTAAGATGCTGTCTGCTACACACAGTATTATCTCAGGAGCGGGAGCAAGTAGACTCCATTGAAGGTAGAATATATTGCAGGAATGTAAGAGTTGTGTAGAATGCGTGGCCACCTCAAGGACTCTCAGGTCCATTCACAGCTTAACATGTCATGTGAAACATCACATAGAATTTAGAGTAACACTCTTCTATAACATAGAGAATAGTATAGAATATAGAGTACAGAAACTGAACATATAGTATTTGGTTCTTCTCTCTAATTCCTGTTCCCTGATTGTTATCCTGTAGCCTGTAAAATATGAACCATTGATTTGAATTGAATCATATTGAATTGAAACATGGAGCATTCTTGAGTATCGAAAATAATCGAATCGTTGGCCTCGAAAATAATCTAAATGAAGGCTCCGATTTACTCCCCTAATAACACCAAGGTGAAGACCTAAAGCTCTGGTGATGTGGGCGTCTGCCAACACTGGGACACTAGCGCTCCTTTTCCTCTCCCCCTTCTCTACTTACTGCTTTGGTGCCGGCTGTGGGGTCTTTGACATAGTGTGTCGGCTGTGTACGGCTGGAGGAGTCATCGCTGCCCAGGGCCTTGCCCCCGGCATCCGCCTCCTTCTTGGAGCCCACACAGCCCATGACCAGAGCTGAGGCCTGTGGAGGAATGGAGCAGAAGAGATCATTAGAGCTTATTACTGTAACATACACACCCTGGCCATTTCTCAATGCTCTACTGTGCGCCCTTCGAAATGTGTCAGCCTAATTAGTCATGCCCTGTGATTGGATACTCTGCAGAGTTCACTTAAGAGTATCCAATCACTGGGCGTGACTAATTAGGCTGACACACTTCGAAGGGCGCACACTAGGACATTGAGAAATGGGCACTGTGATGACGCGGCTTATGGGCTCGTCACCACCACATCCAGGCAAGCGCTTTCAAACTTTATTGGCGCCGAAGCGCTTTCCCTTCTCTCACATCTCCTGTATTTGCGACTGAAACGCTGCACATTGGACACTAATTTATGTGTTGAGACAATGTTATAAACATCTAGCGATGTGTAGTTTTAGCGTTTGTTGCAATTATATGGGTGCATTCATTTTGATAGCGGCACAACGAACACGGCAAACATTTCCACACATTCACACACGCCCTACACCTCGCGCAGCGACACCAAACATTTCAGTATGTTTCAGTATGTTTCCGTATGTTCCTTAACAAAATATGTCATATTTCATGTGACTCTGCATACCATTATGCCAGGGGCCGGATAAAACAGCCTCAGGGGCCATAAACGGCCCTCGAGACTTAAGTACTCTGCCCCTGGGTTAAAAGGTCCGACTTCTCATTTGCTGGAGGAGGTCGGTAGGTGAAGGTTACCTGTGAGCATTGTCTTGCTATGCCAAAGCATTTTTCTCAGATGATTTTTCTCTCTTTCAAGACCCCTACACACACACACACACACATACACACACACACACACACACACACACACACACA
>NC_085866.1:38568092-38620592 GCF_034702125.1 Engraulis encrasicolus | reverse complement strand
TGCAGTGGCAAGCAGTAGGGAAAGTCATTAAAGTCCAAAGAATAAGAGGCTTATGTGTGTGACGAAATGTTCTTGATGGGATTCAACATTGTCTGTGGCTGTGCAGTGGCCACTGCAGCATTTCCAATGACGTTTACTCTTGTCCCATTGGGGCTGTTGCGGTGACTCCTCTGCTGTGTTACAGAGGCATTCCAGCACACAAAATCACCAGAGTACCACTGTGCACCTACAGTATGTTTGTCATTGGGGCAGGAACCATTTTTCTGTAGGCCTAACTATTTATGTACCTAAGAAGGTCCCATTTTGACATTGTCTATCCATCCATTATACAATGGTATTATGAAGGATCTGACATTTTAGGGTCCACCTTGACCAAGATTTCTTTGCTCCTAATCCTGGTTGAAGATGACTTTTTTCCAACTTTATTTGCCTGTGCTAATTTGGTCCTGCTTCCAGAGCAGACACATGGATGCGTGGACATTAACCAAGTCTCAGTGAGCCTTGCTCACCCCTACCTCTGTGAAACCCTGTGAAGGCCAGTGGTCCACCAACATCCCATATGCAAAGCAGCCCAGGGAAGAGGAAGGCCAGTTGACAGACATGGTGATATGGATAATAATTAGTCAAGCAATTAGGTGTAGAGCCTCAGTACTACAGAGCCATTTACAAGCCAGGTGTCAGCACATATGGATTAAGTTACGGGAAGAGCAGAGTAGAAATGTATTTCATTCACACTGAGGAAGGTAATCAAAGGTAGGGCCTGCGCCTTGCAATGTGGTCATTGTTGTGTGGTGGTGCGTTGTTGGCTTTGGTTATAGATGGGGTTTTTTTGTTTATCAACATGGTTTTGTGAGGAGCTCGGGGCAAGACACTGGCAGCCAACCACGTGAGCTAATTTTTTGACCGACAGCGGTTTCCAACAATCAGAGGTTGAGTTGTGCGCAGCCAGTTTCGCGCAGTCAGGAGAAAACTAAAATTTAGAACCCATGTATAGAGTCATGCAAAATCAGGATGTCTGAAGGTCACACTCAGTAAAAACTAAAAAGAGATACCCATATGTAAATGGGTTTTTAATGGTCTCACGTATACTGTGCTATTTACAAATGTGCAAACATTTCAGGTGACCCCATCCTCAGTGCAATGATCATTGTTATCGCTCCAAAATGTTACTGTGAATTACTCATCAGTGAATATGTGTCCTGATTGGCCAATCTCCAGTGATTGCCACCTTGCTTTAGGGGTGTAAATAATCGAAATGTATCGATATATCGTGATATAGCGTGATGATTGAATCGAATGGCATCGTATCGTGGGGCATTCTTAAGTATCGAAAAAAATCTAATCGCTAGCCCCTGCCCAATATCATAATAGAGGTGGAAAAGTAATTGGGAAAAAATCAAATCGAATTGTATTGTATCGTATCCTGGGGCATTCTTAAGTATCGAAAATAATTGGATCGTATCGCATCGAATAGTAAGATATCGATATTGAATGGTATCGTCATGGTTGCTGTGATTTACACCCCTACCTTGCTTCTGATGTCACTTCTTTTTTAAACCACCGTGAATGCTTGTTCTGGTTTTGCACAGAGGATGGGGTCACCCGAAACGTTTGCACATTTGTAAATAGCACGGAATATTTGAGACCATTTAAAAGCCCACTTATACATGGGCATCTCTTTTTAGTTTTTCCTGAGTGCGAGCTTCAGACATCCTGATTTTGATTCACACGGAGGGGAAATGGAATTGTGAAGGTCAATTCAATAACCCAACAATACATGCCCTTTTCAGCCTTTAGTATTTGTGGGGCTGTAAATAAAACACTGAAAGAAATATCCTGTCTGATTGTTAAGGAAAGCCTGAGAATAGACTACAGTGCGTTTGTGTGTGTGTGTTGCTTTAATATGCATTTTCTTCACAGGATGGACGCAATGATGTATCTTGCACCTTTTCCCGCTTCATGAGATCCATAGCCTTCACACACTGGTCACTATTTTAGAAACAAGAATGGGCCATGTCATACATCATGTGGCAGAACAAGACATGCCGTACTGTATGTAGCATAACGTGACCTTAGTGCTGGTGACAAGAGGTGAACAGTGTGTGGAACGTGTGTGTGTGTGTGTGTGTGTGTGTGTGTGTGAGAGAGAGAGACAGAGAGTGAGCGTGGGCTTTCTGATTACAGGGGCCACATCACAGGCTTTACACCTCGCTGTCTCTCTTTGCATAACATCACACCATGAACAGCCCAACAGGCGAGGAGGAGGACCAAGCAGACACAAACACAACTGAATAGGAAAAACGTCTTTTATTCAAAGCTCTCAAACGCACGCACACACACATCCTGTCGTGGCACGGAAGAAAGAAAACTAAAAACAGCAGAGGGACGGCCACTGGTTGCATAGTAATTTCAGAGCCGGGGGATACAGGATGAGACACAGCTGAGCAGGGCTGCCCGCCCCTCCTATACTATCTACTGGCGCCCACTGTCAGGGTATCTCTTACAGGAAGTCACTCGTCATGGTGAGGCTGGCAGCGGCTGACTCTCTCTCTCTCTCTTGCTCACACACACACACACACGCACACACGCACACACGCACACACACACACACACACACGCACACACACACACACGCACACACGCACACCATTTCTCTCCCTCTCTCTCACACACACACACACATACACACACACACACAAACACCATTTCTCTCTCTCTCTCTCTCTCTCTCTCTCTCTCTCTCTCTCTCTCTCACACACACACAATCTTGTCTTTTCTTTCTCTCTCTCTCTCTATCTCTCTCTCTCTCTCTCTCTCTCTCTCTCTCACACACGCAACTCTACAACTCTTCCCCTTTGTTGTTCACTTTTTTAATGCTGTCACCCACACCCTAACACTCTCTCTCTTAAAAAAAGAACGAGAACCGCCATCGCAGCTATAGTGCTAGTGGAAAATTCATCATTGCAAAACGTGTGTGGTGTCGCACCACCAAGAAAGAGGAAGATCACTTCGCCTCTCCAACTCGCTCAGCCACTCACTTACTGTCTCTCTCTCTGTCTCTCTTTCTGTCGCTCTCTCTCTCTCACCCCCTCTCTTACAAGTCTGTGTCCTCGGTGAGACCAAAAAATAGCTGATGTCTGGAAGTACAGTAGTTGCCAGGAAGTAAGAAGAAGTACAGAGGAAGTGAAACTCGCTAATGAGGGGCAGCCATTGCTGTGCAACGTGTATGACCCACAGTACATACATAGGTATTCAATTTCAATGTATTGTTCTTGGGGGGATAGCCCCTTGAGATATAAGGTCTCGTTTTCGGCGGGGCATCCATATAAAAATAGATATTGCTATATACACAAAATAAGACAAGAAAACAAAAAAATACTGTATGCCTATTAAATGTGACAGGCCTTGCCGAACAGAAGAGTGAAAAGTGAGAGAGAGTAGGTCCATGGGTTACATAAAAAACTGCGATGGAAAAGGCACACATGTGGTATTGTTCGAGTCATTGCCCCCAGGACAAGGAAGGGCAACGGCCACTCACTTCCCTTCTGACCTGCTAAGACAAAAGCTACGAGGCACCAGGAAACCTGGCCAATAGATCATCTGTCTATAAAAAAGAGCCAACTGTGTTCTACTTCCACTCAGTTTCAAAAGTGAGAAATAATAATAATAAAAAACATGAAGTAAAACCAGTTTCAAAATTCATAATGGAAAAAACATCAAAACATCACATAAAATTAAAAGATGTTTACTAAATATTCCACCCAAAATGTTTGGATAATTTTTACAAGCTTTTTGACACTTCCTGTGACTCCATATTTCACCTTTTGAGGTAAAAAGTTTTAATGTCAGTGACTGATTGTCCTTGTGGTCAGTGTCATTGTTGTAACAATCATTCACATGATCTCTAGAGCAGTGTTTCTCAACCTTTTTTTAGGCGAGGCACCCTTTCAATTCATGAAAAATTTCAAGGCACCTCAAACCAACAAGCCGTAACATCGCATTCGATACCACACAAGCTAGTAACACATTTGGAGACGTCACACGACCTACGTTCGAAGTTGCAGCTGACTGGGGCAACCTATATTTACCTTTATTGTTCGTAAATGGCAGATTAAAGACTCCACTGACTAAACAATACTTCATCAATTTAGAAAAATATGTATTATATTACATAATTTATTTATCAGCCACGTTTCCGCGGCACCCCTGAGGGGGGCCTGCGGCACCCCAGGGTGCCCCGGCACCCTTGTTGAGAAACACTACTCTAGATCAGTGGTTCCCAACCTTTTTCGTAAGGGACCCATATTTTTACTATTGTAAGCTTTTGTGACCCAACCACGCGATCGCCAAGGAAAACTTTCCTGAGAAATCCCATTTTACTTATTTTATTCCTCAATTTGTCTTTGGTCAAATATAGAATAAATGTTTAATGTAGCACTTACTATTTGTTGCTTCAATGCATTTATTAGTTAAATGCATTTATTCAACATGGGCTATATATATTTAAAATGAAACCCCTTAAAATCAAGAGGGCTCCGCGACCCCCTGTGGATCTTTGGCGACCCATAGGTTGGGTCCCGACCCATAGGTTGGGAACCACTGCTCTAGAGGGTCTTCAATGGGGGTGGTGTGGTGCATCGTGCCATCAATGGGCAACTTGCCTATGGGGCGAGTCAGGCCTGAGTCATTTCCCAGTCCCATCTCTATCCTAGTCTGAGACATTTCCATGACTGTTCCAATCTGAAAGACAGAGTGGATGCTCATCCCAAAGTGCTACCCTGAGGTACGGAGCCCATCCAAAAGTGGGGTGATGCGTATTTCTCAACAAATAGAAGCTTGTAGTTTGTTTGACTACAACTGACATGATTGACTATGGGCTATGTATACGCCAAATAAATGGCCATGGGCAATCGTACACCACATTTCCTCAATGAAAGTTACGTAGGTGGTCCCCAGACTATATCTCTCTTGTGATATTAGTTTGGTGATGTACAGGCAATCTCTCTCCCACTGTATCTGCTATGAAGACTGAAAAAGGCCCATGCAGATTTTTTTCTAAAGAAGAAGATGATGAAGGATTTCAGTGCTTCTGCTTTCATTTAGCATCGCAGACTGGTGTAGGCAGCTAGTTATCCCTGCTCTGTGTCCACCAGGCTTCTCTCTTTTGGCCGGCCACCCATCCTAGTACGCCTCTCCGTCAGCCTGGGAGCCTGTGGAGCTGAAGAGACACGCATACGTAGTACTGTATTAAGCCTTCAGATAAATTTAAAGGTACACTGTGTAAGATTTGTGTAAGTTGTTTATTTACATAATTCATGCTACCCATTCACTAAGGTTACCTTTTTCATGAATATTACCACCACCACCAAATTCTAAGTATTCATTATGACTGGGAAAATTGCACTTTTCATACATGTAAAGGGGGATCTTCTCCATGGTAAGCCATGTCCAGAAATAGACATGTTTAGCTGCAAAAATGACTGTACTTGGGCCATACTAGAGCATATTTTATTACTTAGTAAACTTTCATGAAAAGACCATTCCCTGTAACAGTGCACCTTTAAACAAGGCGTTAAGTCTGCATTTGCATGTATATTGTCTCCTAAATTATTCATTCTAAATGGTAGCCATATATTTGAGGTGATTTAAATGCTGTTGGTGATTTCATCTGCATGCCTCATCAGTGAAGACAATGACATCATATATTGCCAACACAGTTGGTGGACAGGTGGTTTTATTCAGGTGTACACACAGCTGACAGGGACGTGATGGAATCTCGTACCACCATTTGCGTCAGGCTCCTTGGCATGTCTCATTCTCTTCCTGGGGTTGGCTTCCTTCTCCTCCCTCTCCTCCTCCTCCTCCGCCTCCTCCTCTTCCTCGCTCACCACGGCCCAGCTCTTGCTGCTCCTCTGCCCAGAGCGACCCTTGCTCCTCATGTTCTCCAACACCACCACTGGTCCAACCAAGGAGAAACAGAAAACAGAATCAGAGAGATACCCTCCTCTCTGTATGTGTGTATATGCGTGTGTACATGTGTGTGTCTGTCGTTAACTACGGTAGCTACTTTGTTGGTTGCAATGCAATTTCCCATTGGCAACTACACTAACCGCTAACCCCTAACAACTACACTTTCGAGAAATGCACCCCAGCCTTGGTGGCACTGGCCTACTTCTGATTACTGCAGGATTGAGTAAGAAGACGAGTAAGTGAGTGCATACGTTAGTGAGTGTGAGTGAGTGAATGAGTGACTCAGTGAGTGTGTGTGTGTGTGTGTGTGTGTGTGTGTGTGTGTGTGTGTGTGTGTGTGTGTGTGTGTGTGTGTGTGTGTGTGTGTGTGTGTGTGTGTGTGTGTGTGTGTGTGTGTGTGTGTGTGCGTGCGTGTGTGTGTGTGTGTGTGTGTGTGTGTGTGTGTGTGCGTGTGTTTGAGAGGGACAGAGACACTAAGAGAGCTTGACAGAGAGAGAGAGATAAGTGATGGGCCGGATGGAGTCAGATAGAGGAGGCAAGAGAGGCATATACATTTCCAACGAAAGGAGCACATGTTTGTTCTTTGGAAGACAAATTTGGAAGACATGCACACAAAGTGCTACTGACCTGGACGCAGGGAGATGGTGAGTGATGGCACTTTTGAGGTTTCTGTGCCTCCTGTGGTGGTGTCACTGGCTTTACCAGTCTCGCTTTTCCCTGCGGTCTGAGTTCCTTTGTCAGCATCGTCCTGCATGGGTAAAAGACATTGTTTTAGCTACTGCCACTGATAGTGATGACTGATATCATATTTCTATTCCAGTTTTATTCTTGCATATCCCTCTTGGATCGCTTGTACTCTACTATACCTCTTTTTGTGTTTCATCTGTTGTACGTTAGGTTTGGTGATTGAGAGAATCGCAAATTCAATCCAATAGTTGTTCAATACTAGCCTGGCTATTGTAACTTCCAAGTTTTCTGAAGGTGGGCTTAAGCTCTGTGTGTGTAATAATCAAAGAAACTGGATTGGAAAAGAATGATTACTGACTGGAAAATGCATTGGCCACGGTATAGTGCAGGGGCGTAGCCTGAGGACAAGGTGCAAAAGGGCAGGGAAAAGGGCAGTGGGTGCGATGCCATAGTGGATAAAACATTTGACGCCCACCCCGAATGTCTGACTTTGAATTGCATTGTGGGTGCGAGCGGCTTTGGTGAGTTCCAGCCCCGGTCCATGTTAAGTTTGTGAGCAAATTAAATACAGCTATCAGTCAGCATTAATTGCGGGGCATAATTAATGACCGCTGTCAAAAATTCGCAGTGCCCTGTGCCCTGTTCCACATTCCAGCCCTGGCGGTAGGGGCATTGCACTTTACCATGCCGCCATCATTGACAGTAGAAGAAGAAAAACACTCCAAGGGGCGGCCATGCCATACTACGCTCTTATGACGGCAGCTGTCTTCTCTCTACCGTCTTTGGTAATAACCCTGTAGTTCTATACTTCTGCTGCAGTCATTCCGATATCTCCAACTTAGTTACCAGCGACGTCAATGACAGAACTAATCAAGGCTGGGCTGGGACTGGAACATGGCCCGGGCATTTTGGCCATGGGCCGGCCCCCAACACAGACACAGGCCCCTTTCATGCTACCTGTCTCCACTGTCTATACTGATGATGAAGCAAAGGGGCTCCCCGTCAAAATTGGGGCCCAATCTCCAGGAAAACAACTGCATAAACGACAGTATCAGCCCCCGAGGACTGTCGGCCCACCGGGAAAATACCCTGTCTGCCAGATTACCAATCCAGCCCTGGAACTAATGCATCTTCTTCATATTTAAAACCCAACTCAAACCCATGTATTGGCTTCCATTTCAAGTAGGGTTCAAATGTACAAGCATACAGCAAGCTTGCCCTGACTGATCTGGTCATGATATTTTGTGGGGCGCCACAGAAAGTATGAGTGGGCCCACACTGACTCACAAAAGCCAGCTTTGCATATGAAGTCCAGAGGTGGCTTTTAAGGTCAGGTCAAATGAAACAAGCCAGTTGTTAAAAGGTACAGTCAATTTTCTTCTTCTCCCTGATCTTGACCTCATGTTATGAGGACGACGGTTCTGTTTGTTTTTTTGTTTTTTTTGTTTGTTTTGTTTTTGTGTTTACTAAAAACCTAATAAAAAGTTAATCACAAAAAAGCTACAGTCAGTCAAGGGAAGTGGCAGAAGTAACAGGGGTGTGTCCACTTTTGCTGTTCTGAAAGACTTTGGGCATGCAAATCACCATACAGTTGTCCTTTCATCTCCTAATCCTAGGGCTGCTGAGATAGACAGATACACAGTAAGATGGAAAGTGTCTTTAAATATATGCTTCATTGAAATTCAACCTTGTCTTTCATATAGTGAAATAAATCGCTGCATCTCTATGCTCCCCTAAAGCTGTTCCCGATGCAATGCGATACGATACGATAAGGTATGATACAACACGATACATACACTGTGCTCTCTCAGTGTCAAGCAAGGAGACTAAAATAGTATATATGTAGTAATGTAGTAGTATGGCTTGGGCGCGAGGGGTCTCACATTTCTTCTACGGTCAGTACTGGAGGCATGATGGTGAAGTGCAATGCCACTATCGCCAGGGTTGGAGTGTGGAACAGTCATACTCATGAACGGCGTGACGTTTTCCATGTGCGTTACGCCCATTTGTGGGGGAAAACAACCCATGCAAGTCAATTGGTGATGTTGGGGTTTAATAAACGTAAGATACGGGCCTGTAGACTATCGTTGTTCACGCGCAACATGCCGAAAACGTGTTGTGTTGCCGACTGTTCAAATAATATAGCCAAACAGCCGTGGCTGAAGCATGGAATGTGTTCATTTAGGCTAGCCGATTTAGCATGTAAGTCAATGAGACATTCGGTTTGTTTTCACCCATAAAGGGGCGTAACGCAAATTTAAGAGCAAAGTACCCGGATGGTCGTTCATGAGTATAGGACACTGTGAATGTTTCTCAGCTGTCCTTAATTAGCCCCTGCAATTACTGCTGCAACAGCTGCATTTAATTTGGCCACACACTGACAACCGGATATCTTCTTTCGACCGATTTTGCAGAGTTTCCGGATTTTGGGGAGTCACAATTTTTTATCCGTCATGGCGTCGCACCCACTGACCATGCGCACCATGCCCTTAAAGTGATACTGTCGCATTTTTGGAAATAAGCCAGCTGGTCTCATAGGACTCAATGTTAACTGCTAGCTTGGAGGTACAATTTGCACGGCCATACCTAGAGAATGGTTTAAAGTATAGGAGAACGGTAAAACCCTATTATCTAACTCAAGGGGAGGTGTAAAATAAGCTCATTTCCAAAAATGGGACAGTATCACTTCATGTACTACATCATGGCCAATGCATTTTCCATCCAGTGATCCTTCTTATCCAATCTACGTTCTTTGGTGTCAAGTGAACGTGGCCTTGAATTCATTATGCACCACCACACACTTGAACTTGCCTGGCATAGATCTACCATCTGCAATGTAGATCAGTAAATAAATAAAAACAAAGCAGAAAAACACGATTCAGACTAACACAATGGTGATGGCTTGGGTTGAAATGTGTTTGTGAACATACATAGTCTAAGCATAGGAGTAATGAGAGTGGGCTTGGGAGTGAGAGTGCTTGCTGTGATTCTTTCTGTAACTTTTTTTTTTCATTTTTGGATGTAAAATAATATTCAAGCAGCATCAAACAGTTCACCACCACAATTGAGAGTGCTGTGTTCTAAACTCACTCATTCATCCAGATTTGGAAGTTGAGTGAATCTTTTGTGTGGAGAGGCAGCCTTTAGCTTCTATGCTTCAAAGCTTTGGAACCAGCTTCCAGATGCCCACTATTGATAGCTTTAAATCTAGACTCAAGACAAAGCTGTTCTCAGATGCTTTCCCCTAGCTTAAATTACATATCATTCTTTTTTTATTATTATTATTTTTATTTTTATGTTTATTTAATTTGTTTTATTTTATTTTATTACTATTTTTACCTTATGTTTTATCTTAATGTTTTAAATGTTTTTTGACTCTAATTCATTTCCTTCTTTCTTCCCTGTTTCCTTTCATTTACATTTGTTAACTTTGTGAAGCACATTGAGTTGCACCTGTGTATGAAATGCGCTATATAAATAAACTTGCCTTGCCTTGCCTTTTCTCATAAGTAAAAAACGAAAACACACAGCAGACTGAAAGTTGGATTCCTTGTTTCTCACCTGACAGGTCACCTCTTCCATCCTCTGCTCAGTCTGAGAGCCAATCGAGGAGGAGGACGACGGTGTGGGCGGTGATGATGATGAAGATGATGACGCTGACGATGATGAGGAAGAAGAGGAGGAGCAGGGTGAGCCTGTTGGCATTGGTTTCACCGTAGCCTGTTGTGGAGCTTTGTTAGCTTTGTTGTGGCCAGACAGGTCTAAAGGCGCATCGCTAATGGCGCTCATATCACTAGCGGGCATACAGCTGTCGGCAATGGATTCCTTCCAGTCCTCCTCATCACAGTCCAACACGATCGGTCCTTCCACAATTGACTGGACCGCCTCCCCTTGATCCGGGGGGCCCTTCTGAGGAGGGGACCCCTGGCCTCTAGTGGGCACAGGGGCCGAGCCAGACCAGGGCCTTTGGATTGCACCGGCGGGTTTCTCCTGGGCACCTTGTCGGAGGTCAGCAGCCGCGCTGACGTTGTTGGGCATGGGGTGCACCGCTAGCATGCTGGGGTTGTGGTGGACCACCGTGCCATCCTCCGCCATCACGGACATGGTCACCCAGTCAGAGTTGTCGGCCAACTGCCAGGGTTGAGTTGGCATGCTCTGGGTCTTCATAGGTCGGGGCCGGTAGGGGATGGGGGTGTGGACCTTCATGGAGGAGGAGGTGCCTTTCTCCTCTGGGACAGTAGGGGATGAGGAGGAGGAGGTGGTGTTGGAGGTGGGCGAGGAGGAGGTGTTGGGTTTGGTCTTCAGCATCAGCATAGATTTTGGAAACAATGGCGACGAGTCGTCTGGGATGTCTGTGCGTCTGACTCTGAAATGATCAGAAGGGTGGGGTAGGGCGGTCAAAACTGGGGTGACACTTATGAAATGTGTCAAGTAGTCAAAATGCTCCTCTCACGCTGCCGTTTTATAGCTTAATAAGGCTTTTCTACTAGCAAAGTGAAAGATGTCAAAACTGATGTCAAAATCAATCATCAATCATTCAATACATTTACGTGTATTTAACATGTGCATCTAGTGACATTGCACGTTAGAGCCATACGCATCAGGAATATTGGGCATGTCTTTTACTTTCTTTTACTTTACTTTGTCTGCCTCTTTATCTATAGTGTATATAGTATGTGATTGTTGATGTGGTTGTATGGCTTATTGTGTGTAGAGTGTGCAGTATTTGCGTTGGGAGTGTCCATGTATGAGTGTATGTGTGTATGTATGTGAGAGTATGTGATTATGACAGTATTTGTGTGTGAGTGTGCATGTATTGCGCTTGATGTTTGTCCTTGTGTACTTCTCATGTGTTTTGAATTGTATGCTTTGTCTTCATGTTGGCTGTAACACGTTACGATGGTGGTGAAAACAAATGTCCCTTTGGGGACAATAAAGGCAATCTAATCTAATCTTTATAGGTCTGCTTTTGCAAGATAGTGATAGTACCTTCTTGGCTGCCATGTTGGACAAATGTGCTGCCCTCTGAAAATTAAATAAAGGACTGAATCAATAAATGAACAGACCTTCTCTCTGTAGAAGCCTGGTCTTGGGCAATTTTCTGCACAGTTCTCCAGACCATAGATAGCGATGGTGAAGAAGGCTGAGGAAAAGAGGAGGGAAAAAAACTTTGTCCAGGGGCATTGTTAAGACTACTTGCATTCACGCTGCCCATTCACTAATGTTACCTTTTCCATGAATGCTTACCACCACCATGAAATTCTACGTATTCATTATGACTGGAAAAATGCCACTTTTCCATACATGAAAAAGGGGGGGGTCTTCTCCTTTGTCCACCATTTTGAATTGCCAGAAATATACATTCTTAGCTTCAAAACGTATTGTACTTTGGTCATTCTAGTAAATATTAGTTCATTATTTAGTGATTATTTATGAAAAGATCAAATTTGGCAGTAGACAGCACCGTTTCAATGAGCATCATAGCTGCAATACCTTCACAATCATACACAGTGCACCCTGAACGTGGGGCGTTATGGAATTACATCTTTTAAGACGTTGCAACACCCCTGGGTGAGAACCAGCTGAGAAGGTGTTGACCATTTAAGCCAACTTGACACCACCCTTACCGCACGGTCACACCGCCTGCGTTGAACGCGTGGAAAGATGCGGAAATAATTGACTTTGTATGGGAGAGCAGGCGGCAGAAGCGTTAAAAGTCGCAAAGCATGTCTAGAGTCAAAAGCTGAGGGCGTCAGAAGTTGAACTTCATCTTAAAATATGTAATGAGCTCGGCGGCGGCAGGGGGCAGCCAATGGAATGTTCACATTTTTCTAAACACGAGCTTCGGTTAGTCGAGATTCTTGGTCGAACGCTTCAAGTTGAATCTTTTGCCTCGTTCAACGCCCCTGACCTGTGCTTTCCAGGCAGGAGTCAGCAGCGTTTTAGCTCTTTCAACGCCGGCGGTGTGACCTCAGCATTAGGGTGACAACTTTGGGTACTTGTTGAACTCACAAAGCTCTGCTGCTGGCTTACTGCATCCATGTGCCTGGCCTCTGCACACAAACAATAAAGAGAGAGGAAGTTAATCTCAATATGGAAATTGTCATGACTATTACATTAAGCAGACACTTTTATCAGTGTGCCATGGGACACTAAACATGCAATATTAGATACTCAAAAATAAAGAAAACAAGAAGCCCCACTTTTTTTTAGCAAAAAGTGTCAACAAGACATACTGTAATACAGATTCTAACAATAGCCAGAGCCCATTAGTAAACACAATTAATAAAAGTGAACTGGCTCATAATTAATTCTAAAATATGTCAATGTGATCCATTGAGCAAGCTTTTAATGAACCTATTAGCCTATAAAGCATTTGTAATACACACGGTATGTATACAATCAGCAACATTTTTTAAAAAAGTAAGAAATGTCTATACTTGTGAAGCGTTGCTCTATCTCACTGCTCTAAAACTCTGATATTTATCAGACTAACCCTATAATTTGAATGTCTCTCTAAGTGCATGTAAATGTTCTGTGTATGGGTGCTGTAGTGAATCGTGTACCTTCACTGCTGCCGAGACCACCATGGCCTGCCTCAGCTGTCTGCACACTGCCCCCTGCTGGGGAAAGGCTAGACATGGGGGCTACGACTGCAGGCTGACCCCTCTTGACCTCCTGGGATGCTGATTCCACTGAGTAGCCATTGACGGTCCTGAAACACACCACACCACAGCAGAGCTGTGTCATTAATGACCTCCAACATGGTGCACTGACTGCACACACATGCAGGAAATGTCACAATTTTCTCTAGTGTGCAGTTGTGTTGCAGAGTGCAGCATGTGCAGGGCTCATTGTCAGTTAGCATGTTGCTGAGCTCAAACTGTTATGGGTTGCTTTTAATGAAGTTGCATTACACAGAGATACATTCACATATTATTGCTTTTAACACTGTTATAGTCTTATTCCAAGTTACTGTGAATAGACTCAAGGCTATGTATGTGATCTGTAACTTTGAACTGGATATACATGACTGGACTGTGAAATACAACTCGACTGTGTAAAAACAAAACACGGAAAATATCTGGACGGAATTAAATACGTAAATAAAACAATGTTATTTAAAGGTGCACTGTGTAGGATGTGGCCAGATAGGTACTGCAACTATGCTGCCCATTGAAACTGTACTGCCTATTGCCAAATATGATTTTTCATGGATATTTCCAAAGTAATACACTAATATTTACTAGTATGACCAAAGTACAGTCATTTTTGCAGCTAAAAATGTCTATTTCTGGACATTCAAGATGGTGGACCATGGAGAAGGTCCCCTTTTTCAGGCATGAATAATGCAATTTTCCCAGTCATAATTAATACTTAGAATTTGATTGTGGTGGTAAGTATTCATGAAAAAGGTAACATTAGTGAATGGGTAACATCAATTTTGGAAATAAACAAGTACAAATCTTACACAGTGCACCTTTAACCCAGTAAGATATGGCCCCTGTTATAAATTAGCAGTTACCAGAATGGCAATGACCAAGTCATAATGTATCACTAAAGGCCTTGTGCACCGTCATAGTGGAGTAGCACTGGTAGTGCATTTTTTTCTGTGACTAATACGCATTCCACTGGTGGAACGGGGTGCGTTACGGGGCTATTATTCTCAAGTATGGAAGTATGAAGTAGGTATTTGATACTATAACTATGCTGATAAACTTTATTCAATACTCTCGCACCTCACAGATGCCCTAAGGCTCTGCAGATCCCCACACAGTCGTTTGTTCTCTCTCCGCAGAGTAGCCAACTCGGTGTCTGAAACGAGGCAAGACAAAACATGGCTGTTAATCACTGGGGTCGGTAGCACACACTGAAGATGAGGAGAGTCCAGAGGAATGGCGGAATGGTTAACTGTGGATTGTAAACGGACTCATGTTTGAGTCACATTGTAGTGATAAGGATGTGTGTCATTGGATGTGTGCATGTAGGGTAAAGTAGACTGATTAATTAATTAATTAATCTATTTATTTGTATTGATCCCAAAGGGAATTAAGGTGTCTAGTATCCTAAACATATATTCATACATATAACACAGACATTGTAGGAACATATTGCACAGAACTGGATACTAAAGACATACATTAAACATCAAACATACTGTAACTCTCTGCATGAACAATCATTGAGGAAATTAAGAAAAAGGATTAAAAAAAAGTTGTCCAACATCAATTCATTGAATTTCCCGCATAGTGTAGGCCTACATGAACACTTTTTAAAGGGACACTGTGTGAGATTTTTTGTTGTTTATTTCCAGAATTCATGCCGCCCATTCACTAATGTTACCTTTTTCATGAATACTTACCACCACCATCAAATTCTGGTATTCATTATGACTGGAAAAATGGCATCTATTCCATGGTCTGCCATTTAGAATGTCCAAAAATAGCCATTTTTAACTGCAAAAATGACTGTACTTGGACCATACCAGAACATATTTGTATATTACTAAGTAAACGTTCATGTAAAGATAAAATTTGGCAACAGGCAGCGTAGTTTCAATGAGCAGCATAGTCGCAGTACCTTTTTTGACCATTTCCTGCACAGTGTCCCTTTAAAGGCCTATGTAGTATACAGGTAGGTGTGTGTTTGTTCAGGGGAGCACCACGGTCAGCTTGCTTTATGTGGCTGGAGCTTAGTACTGTATGTATTCATGAGCTTACTCGGGGCGGAGATGTGCTGAAGGCAATGCAGTCGGCACTAGAGGTGTGTCGTTCATGAACGAGCCGGCTCTTTTGAACGGCTCCCTGAAGTGAACGATGGGAACCGGATCACAGCTGGGGGAGCCACTCGACCGTTATTTCGTTCATTTTTCATTCATTTTAAGCACGTGACCTCAACCAGAGTAATTAAATTTGGGAAAAAAACACAATTGTTTGCCTCAAAGAGAGGCAAAAACGGTCTTTAGAAGCAGGAGAATAATCAGTTGTTGTTTGGACAAAATTACCTTGAGGTGGAGTCAAAATATTACATTCTTAATAGTGCAGCAATTACCTCAAACAATCTTTCACTTGGTGATACAAGCATCAAATTTGGTTCAGAGGTGCTTCAGACCCTACCCTTTTAGAAAAGGTCGCTATCCAGGTGAAAAAACAAAATGGTGGCCATTTTCCAAGATGGCCGCCAATTGAACTGCTTTTAAATGGCTTTTATGTATATTTTGATTGACTGATCATATTTTGAATAGCTATGTATGGAAATATATAATGTTGAGCATGGGAAATTCAATTAAACACTAAAAAAAATATTGAAAATTATAGTATTTTCATAATTACATGTAAATAAACTAACACTCACTGAATGATTCTAAATATTACAAAAACAGAAGTAGGCCTATAATGATTACATGTTTGTTGTTTGGGTAGGAAAACTCTGATGTATATGTTGGATTAGTTATTTTTTGTCCTCACATTTGCAGGAACATAATTGTGTACAGTTGAGGCTAAAGCAATAGCATTTGCATCTTCCTCAGCAGTCAGTCTTGCATCCACATTTTGTCAGTTGCTGGCAACTCTCCGCAATTGTAGGAGGCGTTGACCAGAGAACTTTCCAGGCCTCACCATCTTTTTGCCACCCCCAGTTGGCAGGGCTTTCAATTTGCATTTTGCACACAGTAGCTCGGCCCCATATACAGGGAGTTTGGCAGCGGACCGTTTAACATGATGGACAAGGGATGCACTTGTTGGTGGAATGGCATCATAGGATCTTTGTTTTCGAGCAAACAAGTCCAGTCTTAACCTCATCAACCTTGTCTGTTGTGCTGTTCTTGTCATACATATTGATGACAAACCTCTCAAGAAGGTTCAGGTCAGTATGTTCAATTACTTCTGGGTATGAACTGAGATTTTGAAGACATGAGTCACTTCAGGGCAGACGTCTCATGTTTGCCATGCTGTTTTCTTGCCTTTGCTATGGAAAGCTGATACAACATCACAGCCAGTGAAAGAATGGAAGGACATCATGCTTTTGGATTTCTCTGGCCCAAGATTCAACACCATGTCATGAATTGGCAGCCACCTGATGGAATGACCATGGCCGAATTCGATCCACATCATCTCTAATCCTGCATATTGGATAATTTCTTTACATGCAGTGGCCATACAAAGACTTGAAATTACGTTTTTTACTTTCCCATGCAGACATAGGCATAGACTTTAGGTGTGGACTTAGGCAATTAGACATAGACAGTACACATGCATTACACCTAGAGTACCTATACAATACCCTTACAGATATATAAAGTGCAAGACTGGGCAACAGCAGACATACATAGAACATGTATTAAGAAGAGGTATTGTTGTGCATTTTCAGTTATGTCCTATTGTGACGATTCTGACATGGTGAAAGTATCATTGTGAAATAATACATATAAAGTAAGCAATTGTAATGTGCAATATTTACAACTACAGTTGGTAGCTAGTTTTCCAGTACAGTCATTAAGTAACAGGCATGAAGCAGCAGCAACATGTGTGTGCATGTTTGTGTGTGCTTTTGAGTTAGTTCAGTGTGTGTGTGTGTGTGTGTGTGTGTGTGTGTGTGTGTGTGTGTGTGTGTGTGTGTGTGTGTGTGTGTGTGTGTTAGTGCAAGTAGAATGTGCAATCACAATTCAGTGTTGAGGGGGAGGGTGGGCTATCAGTGATAGGAGGGCGGGTTAAGAGTTCAGCATCCTGATTGCTTGGTGTATGAAGGTCTTTGCCAGCCTGGTGGTATGGGAGCGGAGGCACCTGTACCTCTTTCCAGAGGGCAGGAGACTGAACAGTTTGTGTGCAGGGTGACTAATGTCCTTGGTGATCATCAGTGCTTTTCGGGTGGGGCAGGTGGTGTAAATGTCCTGCAGGGAGGGAGTGGCGCTCCAATGATCTTCTACGCTGTGTTCACAATGCGCTGGAGTGTCTTCCTGTTTTGCTCTGTGCAACCTCCTCCCCACACTGTGTCACACAGCTGGTCAGGATGCTCTTGATGGTTCCTCTGTAGAATGCTGTCATGATGGAGGGTGTAGCACTTGCCTTCTTCAGTTTGCACAAAAAGTAGAGGCGCTGTTGGGCCTTCTTCACCAGTGATGATGTGTTTGTGGTCCAAGAGAGGTCGTCGCTGATGTGCACTCCGAGGAATTTTGTGCTGCTCACTCTCTCCACAACATCATTGTCGATGGTCAGTGGTAGCAGTTGTTTTTGGCCCCTCTGAAAGTTGACAGCAATCTCCTTGGTCTTGTTGACATTCAGCAGGAGGTTGTTGTCCTTGCACCATCTGGCCAGCAAGTCTACTTCTTCTCTGTAGTGAGTCTCGTCACCCTTAGTGATGAGGCCCACTAGTGTTGTATCGTACGCAAACTTCATCAGATGGTTAGTGCTGTGGGTCGTTGTGCAGTCATGTGTCAGCAGCGTGAACAGCAGGGGGCTGAGCACACAACCTTGCGGGGCCCCCGTGCTCAGGGTCATGGTGATTGAGGTGTTGTTCCCGACACATACTGCAGCTCAATGGATTTTTAGCAGACATCTTGTGTAATACGGTTAAAGGCCGAGGGTCTATCCTTTTACCACCCAACCGTTCAAATTATCAAAGCACATTGAGATATGGGACACAACAAGGTTAAGTCATCTTCTGCCCTAGCCGGGCTCCGCCCTACTGATGACGCTACGCCTTCGGCTCACCTACCAGGGTTCCCCCAGGATTGTTAAACCTAAATTCAATGCTTTTAAGACCTTTTTTAATGCATGTTCACATAAAATTTAATACTTTTATCGCACCCATTATTTCAATAATATTGAACGAAATTCAATTAAGAAAGCGCGTATCAAATTCAAACCTCATTACTTCTTAAGAGATTACCTCTCTGTTTGGCACAAGAATGTACATTTATGGAAAATACAATTAAAACACATGCAAAGTTGCATTGTAGCATCTCAGATTTATTTACTTAAACAAACCCCAGAATTGAATTCAAAAGCTGCTTCAAAAGCACTATTTATTTGTTAATTGCAGATTACCGACTTGCTGTGATGATCACCGATCAGCCAAACACAGAAAGAATTGGAACATTTGCTGTTTTTTATAGGCTATTGACATTTTCTAGGATGAAGTAGACCAATCATAGGCCTAATCATAATTTGCACATGTACTGTAACCTATATTCATACAGTAGGCCTATCTGTCTTTCAACATGTATTAGCCAATATAATGTAAACCTATCAGACTAAATTGGAGTAGACCATTATTATTGTTGTTGGGCCTAATAATTAGGCCTGATCGTTTTTCTTCACTCCATTATAATGACGTTCAAAAAGCACAATTGCCTACATTTAAATGTACCATTTACAATTTGAGCGTTAAACTGACAATAACCCACTCATTTTTTGAGTCAACAAGTTATTGGTCATAGGGCTAGTTGTGCAAGTAATGATCCCCCTTAATGTAGTGTTTTACAGGTAGGCCTATTTGAGAATAGCACTGCCATAGTCGAATGGCCACAATAATGATTATCCGATAAGACCATGCATGCGTCCATGCTTGTTTACAATTTTTCACCATGCGCAATTCTGGGAAGTATGCATTATCTGAGCATGATTCAGTAAGGAAATGCGCCGTGAGCCCCCCTATTCATAAATGGGTCAGGTCTCCTGGTTTAGCAGCGCATCGATTAAAACAAGATCAACTAAGTAGTCGTCTTTTTTTCCGAACAGCAAGGGGAAATAGTTCAGAGACGGGATTTGATACGAGTCAAGTTTGCTACCAACAGGTATAGCGTGCCCACGCGTTGGTGTGTGGAGTGCACTGTAGCCTAACCAGTGTGTGATTTAACCGCGGTTACGCGTCTGTGGTTATTATTGGCCACCTCAAAAATTCAATGCAAGATTTGAAAAGAGGCTAAATGTTGCATGACGTCGCCTTGTTTTCTGCTACCGCTTTTAGGCAAGAGTGTGTTAATTAATGTCGGTGGTCGTTGGTGATACATCTACTAGTTGCGACCAATCGATAGGCTGTCTCGCCAAGTAGCCTAATTGCGTTTGTAACACAGCTTTGTCATGAAATTGAAATGGCTACAAATGACAGCGGTGGATTTCTGATTGCTCCTTAAGTTTGCTTCACAACGTTCAATAGCCTTAAAAAGAATACCCCAAGAAAACCGGTAACATTCCACAACGTCAGTTCTCCACTGTTTGCATGAACACAATGAAATAAATATAAAGGGGGGTGGCTTTGATCACAACCTGCTTCTCGAGTTCAACTGGTGCTTGGACGGCACAAATAAAACTTTGCTGGTTAGTGGAAAAAATACTTGTGCGCTACATCGAGGATAGATAATTGTTAATGCTACACTTCCCGTTGTCGCTGCAGCACTCAAGGTTTGTGCACGTGTTTACAGTGCAACGAATGGACGTTCTGTGCGTCATCTTCATTATGAAAAAAGCCCAGCGTAAACGTTTTCTTGCATAGTGTGCAGCACGCCTCGCGGTCATTCGGCACAGATTTTACCCAAAAGTATTTTGGATCCTGCAGCCACTTGGGGTTAAACCGGCACTTTCCCATTCTTCACCTCACCTCATCAAAAAATGACGCCGCTGCACACTCTAGATTTGTGTTTACAGTAGCGTTCTACAACGAATCATGGGTATTGACGTTCTGTGCGTCATCTTCATTATGAAAAAAAAAACTTCGTCCTTTAGGTTGCACACTGAAATGTTTTTTGAAAATTTAATGCCGCAGTGAAAAAAATTCCAGACTTTTAACAGCTAATTCAATGCTATTAATGCTCTTAATGCTGGATAACTAAATTCAATGCCTTTTTAATATTTTTAATAACCCGCGGGAACCCTGACCTACACACAGTAGGGCCAGGAGCTTGCTCTCTCCCGCTACAGCGGGATCTCCACCCACTTTGTCTGGAACCAATCAACTGTGCATTTCCAGCTGTCCTGGGTAGAGATGTGTTCAAGGCAGTGACGTGGTTTAAGCAGAGACGTTCTATTGGGCTAAGAAATGTTTGGTTTAAACTTCGGCACAGCCCTCAACCAGTAGCAAGCCAAGGGAGGCGGGTTAACCAGGCCATGGAAACAAAGTTCGTTCTGTATGGAAACGCTAATCGTTATAGTCCTGGTCAGACCAGAATCGCGGTACGTGATCTGAAGTCTATGAAAATCAGGCAACTTCTGCCCTACACCCAGCCCGATCGTTCATCCAGTGTCATTTAAGTCCTGTGCAATCTGTACACTATCCGGGTAACTGAAGCCCCGTTACCCTTGGCTCGGCTCTCCCGCGCTGGCACATCCTGTCAATTCAGGTGCGGCTATCTAACTAAATTTCTAACTACACTAACTACATTTCTAATTAAGCTATATACAGGGTCTTATTGGATAGTATATGGGAGACTATAAATACTAACAACTAAAGTGAGTATACTAAAGAGTTAGTCAACTACAACTACAGCTATTTTACCACAAGCCGACACTGAGTCTGACAGCAGTGATGTCACCAGTGTGCCCTGGTTGTGCTATAACATCACTCTAATACAGAATGTAAACAAGTTTACGACATTGTATTCCAACAGTGATGGAAAGGTTAGTATGCATTATTGAATACCTGCTATCGGACAGCTGTCATAAATGTGCATTTTCAGTCATGTAAGGGCAGCCGTTTTGAAAAGTGGTGGCCATTTTGTGATGAAATAATGATACTATGAAGTTGTCCTGGTCAGAATGCATACATTTTAATATTTCCATCACTCAGATATCTTGATTACTTGGCATTCTAAGACGAAAACAGCTTTTTTCACCTTTAATGAGGCGGCCATCTTGAAAAATGGCCGCCATCTTGTTTTTTCACCTGGATAGCGACCTTTTCTGGGAGAGTAGGCCCTGGAGCACCTGTGTACCTGATTTGGTGCTTGTATCACCAAGTGAAAGATTCTTATGGAATATTGACTTAACAAGCCTGACTATCACTGAATAAATAATTTAAAAAAGACCCAAAAGAGCCAGTTTTTTGAACGGCTCTTTGAAAGGAACGAGCCACTAAGATCCGGATCCCGAAAAAGATCCATAAATCCCATCTCTAGTCGGCGCAGGTCAGACATCACGCTGCCGCCTCCTTTTGGACAGTACATCAGGAAGATGATTGCCTGGTTAACACCAGACCTAATCACCTAACACCAGACCTGAAACGATTGTGTAGAACTAAAGGCAGTATGGGAGTTCCCAGGCTAGGAAGATGAGGATCTGGCCACGGTCATAGTGTCACTTAAAGTAAAACAAAAATGAGGCGCGCACAAGGCTTGTATTGAAAACTGTATATTGCAGCCGAAAAGTGACAAAAAGTCAGTGGATATAAAATTTCAGCAACAGAGGTTTTGGACCTAGTTAATTTTCAATGTCTCCCTTGGTTCGAAACGTTTTTGGCTACAATATATAGTTTTCAACACGAAGACACACACCTCATTTTTTGGTAGCTTTCAGTGTTTCTGACTTACAGTGCCTCTAACTTTCTGTGAGCTTTCTGTTAGTGTTTCTAACTTTCAGACGCACCAAGCAATACACAGGTCAAAGTCTAGGGGCAGACGCTGACCTTTTTATTTTTCACCTCTTTCCTTGTGCCATATAACTGGGCGAATAGACTGGCCGCAACATGAGCGAGGCAAGCGACGGAAGTAATTGACTTTGTATTGAGTGGCGTGACTAAAGCGATTCTGGAGACTAGAGGCGATTCGTACGACGAGAGCGACAGTTTGTAGTTGAACTCCTGGGAATGTTTTGCAAATGAGCTATGATGCGGTTCGGCGACAAGCCGCGACAGCCAATAACTGTATAGAGGTCAGTAACCACAGCCAATGGGAATGTTGGAATGTTTGCGTTCTGCTTTTAACTGACATACTTCAGTCGCTTCAATTGCTCGTATCACTCTAGCTGCACAGAAGCGATTCTCTGTCACTTGAATCTCGTTGCGGCTCGTGTATTCGCCCGGTAAGTCTTGTATAAGTTTTCGATTTTGTTTTTATTTACAGAGCTTACTTTGAGTGGAGATGAGTGCTGCAGGCTCTGCAGCTGTCACAGGTCATACTGCTGCTGGCTCCTATAGTATATGTATGGTATAGTATAGTATAGTATAGTATAGTATAGTATAGTATAGTACAGTATACGTACGGTATATAATTATACTTTTCTATAGATCTTACTAAGGGTGGAGATGTGTTGCAAGCTCTGCAGCCATCACAGGTCATTTTGCTGCTGGCTCTTATAGTATAGTATAGTATAGTATAGTATAGTATAGTATAGTATAGTATGTGTTCGGTATATAATGATATTCTTTTCTATAGATCTTACTCAGGGTGGAGATGTGCAGCCGGCACAGGTAGGCCTATACTGCTGCTGACTCGTATAGGTATAGCATAGTATAGTACAGTATACGTGTACGGTATATAATGATATACTTTTCTATAGATCTTACTCAGGGTGGAGATGTGTTGCAGGCTCTGCAGGCGGCACAGGTCGAACTGCTGCTGCCTCCTCTTGGCCATCTCCTGCGTCACCGTGCAGCGGTCACACAGGCCAGCACGCAGCCTAGTCAACACACATGCACGCACACACGCACATAGAATGACACGCATGCACACAGATACACACAAGCACACGCACACGCACACACACACACACACACACCACGTTTACATTGAGCGACAGAGGGTCAGAGAGAGAGAGAGAGAGAGAGAGAAAGATAGAGAAAGATAGAGAAAGAGAAATGAAGGAAATGGCCAAAGACAAAAACGAAATAGATAGGTTGGCAAGCTGACAGATGGTCGAGTACATCTATGGCCTAAATACACCAAACCCCCAAAAAATTGGTACAAAAGGGTTTTCAACTGATTTCAATACATCCAGGTGTCCTTACTAATATACTAAAAATCTAGGAAAATCTGACTTCAGGAAAGGTGTCATTTTCAAGATCAAAGTTTTTTTTTAATTAAGGTTATTACACGATAATTACATTATTAGCTAACTTCAGAAGACCTATTTCTTTTATATTGGAAACCCAGAAATGTTGTGTATGTTAAAATGTTGTCAGCAATATATACTTCAAAATTGCCAGATGCTAACTTCCTTATATTGTTCAACTTCACTATGTCATGCTAGTGCTATGGTATGGAGTGCTAAAGACACTACTGCTATGGTAAGATCCATGTGCTGTTTGTCAGGGCACATCATCAGTGATGAATCATGCGTCAATGGGTGCTTTGGGTCTTTCAGCTGCTGAACTGAACAGACAGGAGCCACTACTTGTGTAAGTAGATGGCAAGGTGAAATGGTTGGTACTGGAGGAAGACAAGTGTCAAGTGTAGCTTTCAGGATGGGGTTGCAGTAGTTCAGATGGACAGTAGGCCTACCAGAAGTTGAGTCATTTAGGTCAGGCACAGTCTGATTTCTGTATATTGAAGTTAGTGAGAAGCGACATTACTGGGAAACTGAAGCTATGTGGTCAGAGGATGATAGATGGTCATCAATAATGACACCTAGGTTTCTTGTGGCCTTATTTGGGCTAACAGCAACAGTCCATATTGAGTTTGATATCATGGCAGCTTGAATCTGCCTGGGATCACCAGCAGTGCTGTTTTAGCGAGGGTCAACTGCAGGTGGCATTCCTTACTTGTGGATAGTTCAGAGAAAGTGGTCATCGGTGCATGCATGCTTCTTTAGATGTAATTCAGATTTCCAATGCTGATGGCATTCATACATCCCCAAACGATGTCAGTCCCACTACCACGCTTGACTAGCCAGATAATGCACTTTTTTGGTAAAATTCACTTGTTTACCACCACACATGCTTAACACCATCTAAAGCAAATTTGTTTATATTGGTCTCATCAGACCACACGACATGGTTCCAGTGATCCATATCCTTGGTCTGTTCATCTCTCTTGAGACCAAGATAAACAAATTTGCTTTAGATGGGGACTGACATGGTTTGGCGATGTATAGATGCCATCAACATTGGAAATCTGAATCACACCTAAAGAAACATGCATGTCAACATGCACTGTGACTACAGAAGCAGATCATGATACTCTCCATAGGATTTCATTCAAAACTCACACCCATCTATTTTAGCCAGGTTCAGACTCAAAATGTACAATTTCAATGTACTGAAAGGTTGAAACACACACCGATGACCTCCCTTTTAATCCCTTTTCATTTCGAAATGAAAAAAATGAATGTAGTTGCTGCCAAAGGTGGTTCTACAAAGTATTAAGCAAAGGCTGTGAATACTTTTGTAAAAATGATTTCTTTGGTTTTTTGTTTTTATAAATTTTCAAAACCAAGAAGACAACTTGTTTTTCACATGGTCATAATGGAATAATTTGTGTAGGATTTTGACAACAGAGATTCATTTGTAGCATTTGGAATAAAGATGTAAATGAAAAAAGTGAAGCGCTGTGAATACTTTCCGGATTGACTGTACATGGCAAATAGGAGCCCCAGCACCAGCCCTTAGTACACCTCTGTGGAGAGGCTATGAGTTGAGGACAGCTGACCTTGCCATGATGCAAGCTAAAAATGATATTACCAGACTCATAGAATGTCTGGAAGAACTTGAGAAACATAAAACTCAATGATTTAAATCTAAAAGAAGTGTTAAATAACCATGTTTTGAAAGAAAAAAAATGCTAGCTGGCGTGTCTGTACAAAGATCTTTAGATTTACGACAAAACAAAAAGAGATGTCCTTAATCTCTTCTGAAGATATCTTTATAAAAGAGTAATTTTGAGCCTTCAGATTTTGAGTTTTTGCATTTTGAAATGTAATGCACATTTAATTAGATATAGTCTAATTACCACATTAAAACATAACATTTCAGAAAACTTGCAATACATTTTTTTCTCACAAATATGTGAGTAATCACCAGGTAAAGTCTCATGGTGATATCGGCAAGCTAAACATTTTTGGCCTATTCACCTGGGGCCTCATTTATCAAGCGTTCTTAGGCACAGATCTGTGCGTAAAGCGTGCGTGCGATCATTCCTGAGCAAAGTGTGGGATTTATGAACATGTACTTGAACGTAGAAATGTGCCTAAATCTACGCACACCTCAGACCATCCGTGCGAGTGGAAGAAACGCGAAATTGCAAATAATATTGACCGTGCAAGGTACAGTTTGCTTTGAATGACAATGGAATATGACATTGTGCTATTTTACAGTGTTTTCGTCCATGTGTGTCTCCTTCTTATACTTATTTTGAAACACTGTCCTCCTCCTGTCGTGGAAATGTTTCTATCTCCGAACTTCCCGCCAGCGCTTCGACTGGCGCGTGTGTCCGCGTGTGTTCATGTGTGTCCAAACAGGGTGGCGCCTTCGGATTAACATGGCATTTGAATATATTTTAATACCATATATGGTTACTTGGAGGCGTTTCGGGATGCAAATTACCCCAAATGCGCGCGTGCACAGTGATTTGGAAGGTGTGGGATTTATCATGCAGACTTGTGCGTAGGAGCAGCCAACGCACGTTTGATAAATCCCGATTTTTCTGTACTTGCGAACATTCTAAATTTCACTGGTAAGACACAATTTAGAAGACATTCTACGAACTGATGATAAATGAGGCCCCTGGAGTGTCTCTTGGCCCTTAAATTAAGCCTATGGCAGCCATGTCAAAAATAACTTATTTCCCAAAGTCAGATTTTACTAGATTTTTAGTATGTCATTTAGCAGGTCCAATAGTAATATAATCCATGAAAAAAAACTTTTGTATAAATTTTTTGGGAGTTAAACCCTAAATGTACTCGCCTACAGGGCAACATTGAGAGTTTTTGAACCTGTTCTCTAGCTGCTTGACATTTTCACATAGCACCCGCTGCTGCTCTCGAAGTTGTTGGTTCCTGGCAAAGAGCTCCTCAATACGCTTTGCATCACTGTGTAAACAAAAACAGTACCTGTTCAACCAGTCATTCATGTTGCACACAAAACACAATGCCTAGAGATGCCATGCATGAGCAGTTGCTCTTTGTGTCTTTACCACATAAAAACCTTGGCAGGGTGGAGAAAAAAACACATACCCATTCTTTTGACTTGTGAGTTCAAGTACTTTTTCTTGCCAACCTTTGGAAAAGAAACATAAATATTTAGTATAGCAAAACAATCAAACTCATCCCCTGATACCAGTGAAAGGTGTGCCAGTAGGCCTACAGTGACACACAACCAAGACACAAATATTTCGACATAGCATGCATATGATGGCAGTGGATGAACAGGTTTCACCATCAGCAGTAGACTGCCACCCCAGACTAGGTGTATTCTGGCACCATATGAGAGAAGCAATACAGTCAACAGCCGATATTCTGATAAGCAAAGGCATGCACTAGCACAGCACAAACATGTAATTTCTTGCTAATCCAGAGAGTCAAACAGATAGGCCTACACGCAGATATAGCTCTGTGATTAAAGCAATGGTTCGGAGTAGATTCACCCTAATGGCATTTGAACCATGACATCCATCCAGTAGTCCACCCGAAGTGTTTTCTGGCTTGGGCGAACATTAGCAGAGTTATCGAGTTATTTATGGTTATTTCGTATAGTTTGTCGGGCATTCACATCTCCAACCTTTATCCCACAAAAATGACATGTCATGACACCAAACTTCTACAGTAGTACAAATATGGTATCTACTCACAAAACCAAGGGTTTTCATTATCAATACGGATGCTGAATCCACTTTTCATTGTGCATAATGATGAGTTTCGTTGAGGACTTTTACGGGCTTACGGAAGTAAGGACGGCGCAGCTTTAGATAGACAGAATAGGCCCCTATACAAAGACGTTCTTTGGAATATATTCGGCTTGTGTTGATAGGCCTAATAATAAACTCCTGGACTATTTCGAAACTTCTAAATGCTTCGTTTTGTGAGTAAAGACCATATTTGTACTACTGTAGAAGTCATGACATGTCATTTTTGTGGGGTAGGCCTAAAGTTTGGAGATACTGTGAATGCCTGGCAAACTATTCGAAATAACCATAAATAGGGCCTAACTCGGTAACTCTGCTAATGTTCGCCCAAGCCAGAAAACTCTTTGGGTGGACTACTGGATGGATGTCACAGCTCATATGACATTAGGGTGAATCTACTCAGAACCATCACCATCACATAGGCCTATTTTTGTCCTTTTGGAGTATCTCCTATGGAGGAGTAGCCTACTACAGCAACTTGTCTCGCAAAATACTTTCTGCCTCTAGGCTAGGCAGTTATATGGTATGCGTAGACAAAGAGGTATGACAAGAGACCACAGTATGCAATATCTGCATCGGGAGTCTCTACAAGCCTGACATTTCGCCCTGAAGTAATGGATTCCAAGGTCTTTATGATGTGCAACACTCATATAATTAACTGCTACCCAAACAAATGTAACTTTGAGCTTAGGCCTACATGTCAATTGACATTTGGTATGATAATGACAGCCCAAACAAAAAATGTAACCTATAATATAACACCTTTATGTCATTGACATGATGTTTATGACTCCATTATTTTCTCACTGCCACCGGCGTAAAGTTAAGTGTTACTACGGGATATATTTGTAACTGTTTACGTGTAAACATGGCATAAATTAAAAAAAATTAAAAGTTTGGAAATGCTCATTCTGAAACTCTTTTTATGTGTAAATGAGAAGCCAAAACCAATGCATGTTGAAAAAAAATATCCATGTATGTGTAAACGGCTTCAAATTACCTTAGGCCTATGTTTATTATTTGCTCTTGAAGAGTAGGCTAAAGGTTGTACCAAAATACTTTCCCCATAATAAGAGATTATGACCTTAAGGGTTTTAATGTTTAACACATAAAAGGAAATTAGCCAATTATGTACTAGCCACGTCACAAGTAACGCAGGACACAAACAAAGGCCTAAAATCTTGTGAAATTCAAATTTCCTCCAATTTGGAGCCAGCCAGTAAAACCCAGCCGCTTGACATGGCAGGTTTAAGGCAAAGACACCGTCACGGTCTGATTGATGGTTTCTTCAACCTGTGGAAGACAGAGGCATTTCCTAGAAGCCAGTAGAGCCCATCCTATGAGAACTTGGCCAGACTAAACACACTCAACGCAGAGCGTTGTAGTTGTGAGAGGCAGGCTTGTATTGGCCTTTCTCAAATGACGTCTGACACCTTTGATGTAATGCATTTGGAGAAGGAAAAGTACCATCCGTTGGCATAGACATAAACTTGTACCCCACTGTTTTCTATGGAAACCATTCATTGTTTTTCCTGCTTAGCTTCATATGATGGCACTTGTCTGACGTCTATGTGACAAAAGTTAAATTGTTGGGAGTATCAGCACAGCAATATAACCTCACCTCCTACTTCTTGCTCATAGATCTCCTTTAGCTTCAGCAGTGCCTCACCAAAACTTTCCATTGTTTGTCTGAAGCTTTGAGGGCTCGCTGAAGCTTTGCCCGTGCACCTGAAAGAGAGAAAAACAAATAGTATTTAAGACCTTATAAAGGACAATTGTGCATCATTTTTAGAGGTTCATTGTCAATATTTGTGGTGTCTGTCCAAAATGATTAATTCATTAATTTTTACCCACCTTCAGTTTCAAGTATTCCCATCGGCTAATAATAATAATAATAATAATTGTATTTGTATAGCACTGTGTCATACAAGGCATGTAACTCAAAGTGCTTAACAAATGGGAAAAAACATTGTTAGAGATAGATTTAAAAGGAGAGGAGAGATAGATTTAAAAGGAGAGGTATAGAGGAGAGGCAGAAAAAGCAGGAAGGCAGAGGAAGAAGAGATAGACAGAGAATGTAGAGTCATAAGGTCAACGTAGGTTAGGACCAGGATTCTTAGATGTGTAAGGTCCATAGTGGGTGGGCCTATCATAAGTCATCAATAGTCACACAGAGATTGGGCGCTCAGGTGCGGCCCCTGGTGGCATCAGGGGTGAGGAAAAACTCCCTTTCGCTTGATTCATAGTTTGTGAGGGGGAAAAAAAAGCTCAGTGAGGTCTGAGAAAAAAGACCCCCTGTAGTCAGGAAGAAACCTCAGGCAGAGACCAGCGGCCACCTAGGGGAGCCCCCTGCCAGGGCTGGATTGCGAGTAGTAAGGGCGCTGCGGCGGCTGGGACACTATGACGTCTTGGCAGCTAGGAGTTGGCAAGGATGAAGAGGTGGGTCTTCAGCTGCTTCTTAGAGGAGTCGACGGAGGTGGCTGATCGGATCTCGATGGGGAGGGTGTTCCATCTCTTGGGCGCATAGGGGGCTAAGGCTAAGAGGGCTTACCTATTCAGGATGTGTAGCTAATGCGTGTTAACTGTAATGGCATGTTATAACCAGCAGGGGGCTGGGGTAGCCATATATAATGTGGATCGATGACACATGAATCAGTTGAGTATTAAACGTACTGAGATATACATCTTGACAGTTGTGTCCTGAGTCATTACTAATAGTAAGTGTAAGGAACAATACATGGTGTCAGAATTCGACAACCCACGACAGGAAGAGTCGTTGCGGAAGAACTGTGACAACTATTTGTGCAGTTTGCGGTGGATATAGGAGAGTGTGTGTCGTGCAACGGTGAAAAAGGGAGCGAAGTCGGCGAAAGCTAAGAAGCTAGCGACCAGCTAACAACGCCAGGTAGCATGGACCACATCTTCACTATCACGCCGCCCGGAGCTTTTGACTACGAGCCAAGTTCGTGGCCAGCCTGGATCAAACGCTTCGAACGTTTCAGAGTCGCATCGGGACTGAAAGACAAAGACAGCGCTTTCCAGGTGAATTCTCTGATTTATACAATGGGCGACAAAGCCGAGGACATTTTGGATTCGTTTGGTCTAGCGGCAGCTAAAGTGGGCAATTACGATGAAGTAAAAAAGGCTTTTGATGAACACTTTGTTGGCAACACCAACGTAATTTATGAACGAGCCAAATTTAATAAGAGATGCCAAGAAGTAGGCGAATCTGCAGAGAGCTTTATCACAGCAGTGCATAAACTTGCCGAGCATTGTAAATTCGGTGTGCTGCGTGAGGAACTGATCCGAGATAGGATTGTTGTGGGCATACGCGATGCAAAATTGTCAGAAAGAATGCAACTAAATGAAAAGTTGGACTTAAAGACGGCAGTAACGCAAGTTAAGCAGCACGAAGAGGTGAAAAAGCAACAGGCAGTTATACGGTCAACCGAGGCAACGGGGCAAGTGGATGCGATATCCAGGCGAAAGCTGAGCGGGAAAAAGGCTGCGCAGGGATTCACCCCGCCTCACCCGCAGCATACAGCCAAGCCGAAACCGTGTGGGAAATGCGGCAAATTTCCAAAACACTCCTGGAAGGAGTGCCCAGCAAAGGACGTCGAGTGCAGAAAATGTTCTAAGAAAGGACACTATGCTGCTGTGTGCAGAGGTGCACAAAAAGTAGACTGCATAGATGAGGACAATTCAGTTGCTTACCTGGGGGCTGTGAACCACTCACAGTCATCCACATGGACTGAGACACTTGCTGTAAATGGCGGGCCTGTATGTTTTAAAGTGGACACTGGTGCTTCTGTGACTGCCATTCCGGAAACAGAATATGATGAACACAAACATGGCGCCTGCACAGCAGCACGCAGGCCTCTCCTGGGGCCTTCAGGCCAGCCTCTGAATGTCATGGGGCAAGTGACTGCAGTCATCAGGAGGGGCGACAGAAAGATCGAGGAGGAGGTCTACATCGTGAAAGACCTCACCACATCTCTACTGGGTCTTCCTGCCATCCGGAGACTGCACATGATCCCTCAGCTGAACAGCGTAGACGACACAGAGGCATCCTTCCGCTCAACATATCCAGAGGTCTTCCAAGGGCTAGGCCAGCTCCAAGGTGAATACAAAATCAAGCTTAAAGGAGACGCCCTGCCCTACGCTCTCTCAGCACCACGGAGAGTGGCCATTCCTCTCCGCGCCAAGGTGAAAGAGGAGCTAAACAGGATGGAAAAGTTGGGGGTCATAGCCCGCGTGGAAGAACCCACAGAGTGGTGCGCGGGCATGGTGCCGATCGTGAAGCCCACAGGAAAAATACGCATATGCGTTGACCTGACTCACCTGAATGAAAATGTCATCAGAGAGAGACACATCCTACCTGCGGTGGACGAAACGCTGGCCAAACTGGAAGGGGCCAGATTCTTCACAAAGTTGGACGCGACATCAGGCTTCTGGCAGGTGCCACTACACAGGGAGTCGATGCTGCTGACAACATTCATTACGCCAGAGGGCCGCTACTACTTCAAAAGGCTGCCCTTTGGTATATCGTCTGCCCCTGAACATTTTCAAAAGAGGATCTCCCAGCTCATCGACGGCATAGATGGAGTCCTCTGCCACGCAGACGATGTTCTCATCACAGGACAGGACAGGGCACAGCACGACAGCAGGCTACACACAGTGCTGCAGAAATTCAGAGAGGCTGGGCTCACCCTCAATGAAAAATGCCAGTTCGGTCTGACTGAGATCCGGTTCCTGGGTCATGTCATCAATGCCCAGGGCATCAGAGCAGACCCGGACAAAATCAAGGCGATCCTCGAAATGCCTGAGCCGAGGGATGTGGCGGATGTTCGCCGCTTTATGGGCATGGTGAATTTCGTTGGCAAATTTTCACCACGCCTGCCTGACCTCACAAAGCCCATCCGTGACCTGCTGAAGACAGAGAACAGCTGGACATGGGGGCCACCCCAGCAGAAAGCGTTCAGAGAGACAAAAAAAGAACTGGGGTCAGAGACTGTGTTAGCGCAGTACAGTCCAAACCATGAAACCATTGTGTCTGCAGATGCCTCCTCATATGGGCTAGGGGGGGTCTTGACACAAAAACAGCCAGACGGTGAGTGGAGACCTGTCGTTTTCATTTCACGAAGCCTCACGAAAGCTGAATCAAGATATGCCCAAATAGAAAAAGAGGCTTTAGCGTTGACCTGGGCATGCGAGCGCCTGCAAGGGTACATAAGTGGTCTGGACTTTACCATTAGAACTGACCACAAGCCACTCCATCACTCCTGAAGTCCAGAGCACTGGATGACCTGCCGCCAAGGATCATCAGGTTCAGACTCAGGCTGCTCAGATTCAATTTCAACATTATCCATGTCCCAGGTAAAAACCTAATAACTGCTGACGCGCTGTCGAGGGCGCCTCTTCCAACCACAGGCACCGAGGCTGAGCACAACCAGGAAAAAGAATGCCAAGCTTACCTGAACAGCGTGGTGGAAAGCCTCCCAGCCACACCTACAATGCTGGAACAGATAAAAAGTGCCCAACGCTCGGATGACGCCTGCAAACGCCTCAGCCGTTACATTGCAAACGGCTGGCCTGAACACAGACGCGACGTGCACGAACTACTGCAACCCTTCTGGCAGGACAGGTCATGTCTGCATGTAGGGGGAGGACTGCTCATGAAAGGTGAGAGACTGATCATTCCAGAACACATGAGAGCTGAAATACTCCAGAGACTGCACCAGGGACATCAAGGCATCAACAAATGTCTAGCTAGGGCCAGAGAGTCAGTCTGGTGGCCTGGCATCACGTCCGCTGTGAAGCAGATGGTGGAAAAGTGTGAAATATGTGTGCGTGAAGCTCAGACAGCTGTTGAGCCCCTCCTGACTACTGAGCTCCCGAGCAGACCCTGGCAGAGGGTCGCAGCAGATCTTTTCCAATGGCAGAATGGGAACTATTTAGTCATGATTGACTACTTCTCTCGCTATATCGAAGTTTGCACACTGCCCAGCACCTCAGCAAAACAGACAATAGCCAGATTCAAAGCTGTGTTTGGTAGACACGGCTGTCCGGACGTCTTGGTCACAGATAACGGCCCACAATTTTCGTGCATGGAATTCTCCCAGTTTGCACAGGACTATGATTTCACCCATGTGACAAGCAGTCCCCGCTTTCCTCGTAGCAACGGGGAGGCAGAACGGGCCGTGAGAACGGTCAAGTCTCTCTTGCAGAAAGAGGGAGACTTTCACAAGGCGCTGCTGGCCTACAGGGCCACTCCACTGGCCCATGGATTCTCCCCATCTCAGCTGCTGATGGGCAGGAGGATCAAAACGCCGGTTCCAGTGTCTCCAGCACAGCTACAACCAGAGTGGCCAGATCTACAAACCTTCAGGACGAAGGACGCTGCGTTGAAGCTGCAACAACAACAGACATACAACAGGAGACATCGCACTCAAACCCTGCCACCTCTTCAGCCGGGACAGCAGGTGTGGGTCAGACCGACAAACACCAGAGCGACCGTCGTGGGGCCGGCTCACACACCGCGCTCCTACGAGGTGGAGACAGCAGAAGGAGGACAACTGCGACGCAACCGCTCTCACCTCAGGGAAGTACCAGTACCTCCAGAACCAGGTGAGACTGTTACAACTAGGTCCGGCCGACCATCCAGGCCGCCCGAAAGACTTGACCTTTGAACATTGGACAGAAAAGAAAAAAGAAAAAAGGGAAAAGGGGAATATACCATACCTGAGCTGTAAAATAAAAATGTTATGTTCTTGTTTTCTTTGAATTGCAGTTCAGATTTAGTAGACATAAAGTATTCAGAATAGTCAATGCAGTTATACAAGATGGCTATGGTAAAATGTGTCTTTATCAGCTTATGAGGTTAATGCTGAGCTTTAAGATTTTATTTAGGGGTTTGAAATGAATAAAAATGAATCCTTAAGGTTATATGGTAAATGAAAATAAGAAAATAGCCATACTGTTTAAAGAATGTTGTTATGGTAATGTTTTGCCTAAAACAGTTAAACTGCCTACTGAAAGGGGGAGATGTAATGGCATGTTATAACCAGCAGGGGGCTGGGGTAGCCATATATAATGTGGATCGATGACACATGAATCAGTTGAGTATTAAACGTACTGAGATATACATCTTGACAGTTGTGTCCTGAGTCATTACTAATAGTAAGTGTAAGGAACAATACATTAACGTTTAGGCTACCTTCACAGTAACACAAGTGTCTCTCTCCTCCAATGAAAATACATCTAAGGCACGTCAAATATTAAAACATTTAGAGGGTGTGTTCGTCTATGTAACTTCCATAAAAAGGTTACATTTATTGTATGTCAGGGGGGAAGTCCATATTTATGCATCATGCTTCACCTAACCAGTGGCATGTTACAAATGTCTCATTTTTCGTTATTCATTGGCCTAATGACACAATAAACTCACAGCTGTAAAGATCCAATTTGGCAATAGGCAGCCCAGTTCCAATGAGCAGCATAGTTACAGTACCTTTTTTGACCATTTCCTACACAGTGTATCTTTAAATATGCTATGCTGTATGCTCATTTATTGTCAATCTGCTGCCTAGCCTGCTCTCCTAGTCCCCAAAACGTCTATTTGTTTCTTTGATTGCCTATCTTTCCCATCTTTATTTTTGGGCGAAAATGTATGGGTTTTCCATATAGGGATAACACCGACACCCCATGTAACTTAACGCCGGCGGACCGTTACAACCAATTACACAACAGCTATACAGTATGGCCTGTTCAGGTACATTTAATTGCTGGCTTGAGGTAAAATTAATCATTGACTGGAGTCTATTTCCTTTGTCTGTCAATCGTCTGTCAGAATCATGGGGCAAACCCAAAATCCACAGCATTTTCAATGGTGATGACATAAGGTTGGCAATCTCTATTGTTCTCATCAGAAATCTCGTAGCCAGTTGTCTCAATACTAATGTGAGTGGCTAGAACAAAAATAAATAAATCAGGAAAAGTTACAAAACTGGTTTAACAGCTTGAATACAAGAAGCAGTCTGCAATATATCACAACTAAAGCCTGGCTTTTGGTACCATGGATACATTTTAAAAGTCATGGTCATAGGTGCACCTTCGAAAGCTATCAAGCATCTCTACTTGCATCCATCAATCTAGCATGGCTAACCACAAGGAGAAGTTGACTTCAAAAACAGCATTGTTGCAGATTGGTGTCCAAATTGTTGCATTGATGTAAGAGGTAACACTTGTGGCTCCTTATAATATATTTTATAGCATTCTTTTATTTAGTAACAGAATTTCGTATCGACCACATGAAAAAGTTAATTTTGCGGGGTCATCTCTATGTTTCCCCGGGTCCTATGTTCCCCAGGTCCTATGTTCCCCGCAATCGGAACCCTTTTCAGAAAAGGGTTCTGCTTCCAAGTAGACTGCTGCCGCATGACAAAGCGCAGGTTGTTGTTGCACCTCTGACAGGTTAGGTTTCGGGATAATTTTGGTCAGGGACAGGGTTCAAATTTATAACTCAGAAAGATTGCATTACTGACAGGTTAGGTTTAGAGATGGTTTTGGGAAGGACACAATTTGAAAACTCGCAAACATACAATGCAGGGAACATAGAACCCTTTTTTACAAAACGGGTCCTAAGTTCCCCGGTCCCATACAAAGACAGGGGAACATAGGACCCCGGGGAACATAGGTACGTGGTGGGGAACCTTGCATATCTCTGTGACCCGGATAGCTATACCGACGGGGGCTCTGCCCCCAGCAGGTCCAACCAAGTTGAGCAGGTATTCCAGGTAGAGTCCAGACAAACAACAGCACCTGGCCCTCCAGGTTGGGGTTTTCGGCCAACAACTCCATCCCGTTAAAAGACACTATTGTTCCTGAAACGTCTATGAACTATACCACTACGGACCTCACAGTGGACTCGAGCCAACCTATTGGCAGTATGACCGCCCCTGATGAAAGCCTTCAACAGGAAGTGGAACCCAAAACACATAAAAAAACAGCTCAGGTCACGATTGAAATGAGAGGGTGCAGGTTGCACATTCTGGGAATCAGTGAATGCCGATGGACCGGCTCTGGATGCCAGGTGATGAGCGATGTCACAGTTATCCTGCATTCTGAGCACTCCGATCAACACATGCGTGGCGTGGCCCCCATAGTCTCAAAGGAGAAGGTCAAGACCTTGCTAGACTGGGAACCCCTCAGCGACAGGCTGATCAGAGCCTGCTTCAACTACATGTACTGTAAACTCACCATCATTCAGTGCTATTGTTAGATTTCGGAGGTGTTCCAAAATTCTCTTCTCTAACAAAAATTGAAGGCTGAATACTCTTCTCCAATAAAAAATAAAGGATGAATGCTCTGCGTTGTGTTTTAGTTGACTCACTTGCAAAAATAAAATAAGTCTTGACTTCGTAATTAAAAGGATCGATCAGGATACAATTTATTATAGAAAAAGTGAGATTACAAAAGAATAAGAAGAAAATAAAAATAAGTAAAAGTAAACGAAGAATAAAAAGGTTAAAAAGAAATAAAAATGAGACAAAGTCTCTCAGCGTCTCACTATCTAGGCAGCATCCTATCTCTGGCGAATGTCAAATCAATCGACAGCTGACAAAATGGTGGCAACGGTTTTTATACCGTTTTCCTCATGTCAGCAGGTTACACGTATGCAAGTATGATCTTAGTTAAGGAAGATGTCGTCTCCATGTCTCCAGTAGTGACGAAGCATAAAAACACCTATCGCTAAGGATAACACACAGCCTAGAAGTGTCTGCTATCTGGAAAGTTAGGCGCGAGCACACTGTGCCCTGGCACAATGGCCTTCAACAGCAGAGGCTCTCGCTCTGAGCTCTCCAGATATCAGCAAAGTAACAATAAACATTCCACATTCCAGGGCCCAATTGATTGGAACACAGGAATAGAGAAAAGTTAACAACAGTATGGTCAATCAGTTGTTGGTCAGCTGCAAAGTGCAGCTGGATATACCACTCAAATTCAACACTATGCACCAACTAATGAAGAGAAGGAGAAGGAAAAAAACAGTGGTATGAGGAGCTACAGCAGACAGTCTCTAAAGTTCCCAGCATGACATGCTAGTGATCGTGGGTGGCATCAACGCCAAGGTGGGAGCTGATAACACAGACTGTGAGAGAGCTATGGGGAAGCAAGGGTGCGGTGTGATGAACGACAATGGTGAGCGTCTCGTTGACGTCTGCATGACCAACAACTATGTCATTGGTGGCACCATCTTTCCGCACAAGACTATCCATAAACTCACATGGAACTCACCTGACGTTTCCACCACTAACCAGATCGATCACATCTTGATCAACGCAAAGTGGCTCAGGCCCCTCCAAGATGTTCGAGTTTATCGTGGAGCCGATGTCAAAAGCGACCATTACCTTTTAACAGCCATTATCAAGCTGAAACTAAGGAAAGTGCAAAAACAGAATCAACGTAAGAAACATCTGGATGTGGCCAAATTAAGATGCCCTAAGACCAACAAAGAGTTCTGCCTGGAACTGAAGAACCACCTCAGTGCTCTCGCCAAACCTGCAGACAAAGACTTGAACACCCAAGATAAGTGGGAAAACATCAAAAAGTCTTACACAGGGGCAGCCACCAAAGTCTTGGGCTATAGGAAGAGAGAGAACAAAGAATGGTTAACACCTGGCACCTGGCAAAGAATTGAAGAAAGAAAACAGCTGAAAGCCAAGATGTTGAGCACAAAATCACCTAGGCTCCATGAGCAGGTCCAAAACGCCTACAAGGAAAAGGACAGAGAGGTAAAGAAGAGTGCACGGAGTGGCAAAAGGGCCTTTGTGGAGGACCTAGAAAGCGAGAAAGCGGAGTGTGCAGCTGCACGGGCGAGTTTAGCACAATTTACAAAATCACCAAACAACTCACAGGCAAGTACAGCAGACAGCCAGCCCCTATCAAAGATAATAGGCGAGTACATTTAGGGTTTAACCCCAAAAAAATTGATACAAAAGGTTTTTTTATGGATTCTATTACTATTGGACCTGCTAAATGACATACTAAAAATCTAGTAAAATCTGACTTTGGGAAATGAGTTTTTTTCAACATGGCTGCCATAGGCTTATTATAAGGGTCAAGAGACACTCCAGGTGAATAGGCCAAAAAATGTAGCTTGCCGATATCACCATGAAACTTAATCCGGTGATTACTCACATATTTGTGAGAAAAAAATGTATTGCAAGTTTTCTGAAATGTTATGTTTTAATATGGTAATTGGACTATATCTAATTAAATATGCATTACATTTCAAAATGCAAAACCTCAAAATCTGAAAAAGCCAAGCTCAAAATTACTCTTTTATTTTGTTTCTAGTAAGCCAGAAGATATCTTCAGAAGAGATTATGGACATCTCTTTTTGTTTTGTAGTAAATCTAAAAATCTTTGTGCACACACCAGCTAGCATTTTTTTTTCAAAACATGATTATTTAACATCTCTCTTAGATAAATAATTGAGTTTTATGTGTCTCAAGTTCTTCCAGACATTCTTTGAGTCTGGTGGTATCATTGTTAGCATGTATCAAGGGCAAGGTCAGCTGTCCTCAAATCATAGCCTCTCCACAGAGGTGTCCTAAGGGCTGGTGCTGGGACTCCTATTTGCCATGTACACCACATCACTGGGCCATGTTATCTGTTCTCACAGCTTCTCATACTACTGTTACACCGACGAAGCACAGTTACTTTGTGCCAGATGACTCCACGGTCACACACATTTCCGCTTGCCTCTCTGAACTATCCACAAGTATGAAGGAATGCAACATTCAGTTGAGCCTCGCCCAAAAGTACTGCTGGTGATCCCAGCCAAAGATTTAGGTTGCCATGCTATCGAGCTCAATATGGATTCTGCTACTGTTGCCTCAAATAAGGCCACAAGAAATCTAGGTGTCATTGTTGATGACCATCTATCATTCTCTGACCACATAGCCTCAGTTTCCCAGTCATGTCCTCTTTCTCATGCCCTAATTGAATACAAGGCCCTGACCCTTGCCATGACGCTACAACAGGCCCTACTCTGGCTTACCTGAAAGCTATGCTAAAGCCCTATGTCCTTTCAGGACATTGTCTGTTTCCAGTACCAACCGTTTCACCTTGCCCTCTACTTACACATGTAGTGGCTCCTGTCTATTCAGTTCAGCTGCTGAAAGACCCAAAATACCTAGTGACACCATGATTCATCACTGATGATGTGCCCTGACAAACAGCACATGGATATTATCATAGCAGTAGTGTCTTTATCCACCCAAACAGCACTCCAAACAAACACATCCTGAAAACATGTTAGTTCATGCCAATGTAATTATCATGTAGTAACCTTTATTTTTAAAAACTTTGATCTTGAAAATGACACCTTTCCTGAAGTCAGATTTTCCTAGATTTTTAGTATGTTATTAAGGACACTTAGAGGTAACAAAATCAGTTGAAAAACCTTTTGTATCAATTTTTTTGGGGTTAGGTCTTTTTTTTGCATAGATGTACTCGCCTATAAACAAGGCAACATCCTCAGCACTGAGAGTGACCAGATCTTGAGATGGGCTTAACATTTCCGTGAGGTACTCAACTGCCTTGAGCCAGACGATCCTGCCAACCCCCCACCAGCAGAAAGTGTCCATGACATCGAGACAACCCCCTCAAGTAAGGTAAGAGGTAAGAGGTCAAACTAGCCATCAAAGCCTTGAAGAATGTGAAAGCCGCCGGCATAGACTCTGTCCATGCAGAAATGCTGAAAGCTCCGTCAATGTGCTTACTGACCTCTTTAAAGACATCTGGGAGAAAGAAGTAATACCTCAAGACTGGGACAAGGGCCTGATTGTTAAACTACCCAAGAAAGGAAACCTACAAAATTGCGACAACTGGAGGGGCATCACGTTGTTATCAGTACCATCTAAGGTCTTCTGCAGGATCCTACTCGACAGAATCTTGCTGTCCTTGCATCAAAGAACATCCATCTGCAGGAGAAAACTGACAGACTGAGCAAATTCACCTGAACATCAATGCGTCCAACACACAAGTGATGTGCATTAATGCCACCCCTGATGTACCAATCACAGTGGATGGGCATGCTCTCGACTATGTTGAGGACTTAACCTATCTGGGAAGTCTTGTCAGTAAGGAAAACTCTGCGCAAAAGGACATTAGAGCAAGACTCGGAAAGGCACAGGGTGCTTTTGTTAAGCTGCACACCATCTAGAAGTCCAAGCAATACAGCTTACGAACAAAGGTGCGACTGTACAACAGTAATGTAAAATCTGTACTGTTGTACGGCTCAGAGTACTGGCGAATAACATCTTATGACATGAAAAAAGTTGAAGCCTTCCACAATGGATGCCTCAGGACATCTGTAGAATCTTCTGGCCCGAGAAGATATCCAATGCACATCTATACAAGAAGACCAAGTGCAACAGCGTGGTAATAGAGATCAAACGCCGCCAATACCAATGGCTTGGGCATGTTCTCAGGATGGACCAAAACTGCATCCCCAAAATTGCACTACGATAGACTCCACCTGAGAAAAGGAAGCAACGCCAGCCCAAGAACACCTGGCGGCGTACAGTGAGAGCTGATAGTGCAGGTTCAATTGTCCCAAAAATAAGGTTTAGGAACATTTCATATAGATTTTTCCAAAATTTATTTTTTTTATCAACTAGAGACCCCGTAGTCTTCAGATCCACCTGTTTCCAATTTTTTTCTAAAGTGGAAACGCCCAAAATCCAAGATGGCGGATATGTGGTCATATTCTTACACAACTGAATGTAATTGAAAGAAACATGTCATATACCTTTTTGGAATTGGTGTTTTTTTATATTTCTCACACCTCCTGAACACAACACAACCTGTTTCCACCCCCCGCCCCTTAAGTTTTAGTGCCAAAATCCAAGATGGCTGAAATGACATAGCATACATTATATACACCGCATTCCACATTATTACGCAAATGACATTTTTCGCGGTTTCCCCAAATAATCAATACAAATGACAGTCATCATAATTTTCAAGTCATCAGTCATTAGAGTACAATTAAAACGTTTTTGAATGAACCTTCCAATGACATCTGTATTTTTTTTAAATAATAAAAAACTTAAAATGCTCTGTTCCACATTATTAAGCAAAATAGTTTTGTAGTGTTGTAATCCAAATTTCCAATTTACATCAAAACAGTTGGAATTTGGTACCTTCTAAATTACATTTCAATGTTCAATACTTGGTGATAAGCTCTTTTTCTTACTAACTGGAATGCTGCGTTAAACATTGAAGTCAATGGCAGGGCATTGTATGGGAGTTTTGGAAGCCCAGATATCCTTGATGCTTTGCTCTCAGCTGTTTTTGTTTGTTTGGTCTGGTGACCCACACTTCACTCTTCAATATACCCGTAGATTTCTATGCCACCTGTAGGTGCTTTGGTGGTATCGACATTCTAACTCACCAGACATAAAACCCCATTGAAAACGAATGGGATGTTATGTCTGGTGAGTTAGAACGTCATCACCTTCAAAGCACCTAAACGTGGCAGGGAAATCTACGGGTATATTGAAGAGTGAAGTGTGGGTCACCAGACCAAACAAACAAAAACAGCTGAGAGCAAAGCATCAAGGATATCTGGGCTTCCACAATTCCCATGCAATGCCCTGTCATTGACTTCAATGTTAAATGCAGCATTCCAGTTACAGCTTATAACCAAGTTTTGAACATTGAAATGTAATTTAGATGGTACCAAATGCCCACTGTTTTGATGTAAATGGGAAAAAAAGAAAGAAATTTGGATAACAACACTACAAAACTGTTTTGCGTAGGCCTAATAATTTGGAACAGAGCATTTTGGGCATTTTAAGTTTTTTAATATTTTAAAAAATACCGTTATCATTGGTAGGTTCATTCAAAAACGCTTTAATTGTACTCTAATGGCTGATGACTTGAAAATTATGACGACTGTCATTTGTATTGATTATTTGGGGAAACAGCGAAAAATGTCATTTGCGTAATAATGTGGAATGCGGTGTATTTGGTGTTTTAAGATCTCTAAAGTCATTGCTTTTTCTTGTATTTAGTAATATTCATGATGGATAAAGGACTGTTCAGTCAGCCATTACATGAACTTGATTCAAAAATGATTCAGTCTGTTGTAAAAATTCAACATGACATCAGAAAAGGCATTGAACGGCTCTTTAAGTTATAATATGACCAGGTAATATATCTTATCCTATTTATTTGTAGGACCCCCTCTGAATAAAAAGCAACTTGTTTCTATTTTTCCTTTAACTTTTAGAAGCAAAATCCCAGATTATAGCAAAATAAGGACATTTGGTGTTTTAAGGTCTATAAAGCCATTCTGCAGTATTTTTGATAGGCACATAACTGTCATTACATGAAATGCTATCAACATTTATCTCATATTTTGCCAAATTCAACATGATGTCCAAATCTCCTAGATCTCATCTACATCTGAACTGACCCCTGACCTCAATAGCATAGCAGCAGGTGGAGCTAGTGTGATTTATGACAGGAGTGGAGCCCTCTTTCCATCCTCTTGATGCCTCAGTCTCAGAGGAAGAGCATCTGACATTTGGGGTGACACACAAATGTTGGCTTCCAATTGGCCAGTTGAAAAAAAAATTCAGTTGCCTCCAACTAAACTCCCTAGACTGATCAGGAAGCAGAAGAAAAATATCATTGAACAACTATCCAGAAGAATGGTACCACCTTATTCCACACATTAATATTGAGGTAGACACAGTTTACATTCACACTTGTGCCACCAATATTTCATGATGCCAAAGGTCTTACAAAGGTATGATAGAGTGGCCATTACTAGGGTCGTGGGTGTGCACTGACTGTCATACCAAAGAGCCTAGTTCTCTGCGCAGAGAGCATGGCAAGATTGTTGGAATTGGAGGAATGCAGCATCCCGGCCCCGGCCTAGAAGTTAAAAAAATGCTAAATGGAAAAATGTATATGAAATGTTCCTAAACTTACAACTGAACCTGCGCTATGACATTTTTGACTGAAAATAGCTGCAATTATATGGTTTCTGACATGTCCCAAAACAGCAAAGTTTTGAGGCGTCTTCTAGTCAGTTGTCCTGAGACTGTATTCACTTGGATGGGGATAACTCGACAAAAAAATGGGATTTGTATGCAATAAAAACATTTCGCCAGTAACTAAACCATTTGATTGGATAGGGTGATGAATAACAAAATCCAAGTATTTTAAATTTTAGTTTTTTTTAAGTTGACCTCAAAGTTGAAAGTGGGCTTAAAGGGTACATGGGCTTAATGGGTACGCTTACCCCTTATACAACATATTGTTTCAGTAGGATGTTTTACTCCAAGGGTCTTCATACAGACCATTACAGTACATTACACGTTACATTAAATTTTAAGTAATGACTGGTACTGGTTACAGATCCAAGAGCAATAGATGTCTTGCTCAAGGGCACTTCAGAGTGAGGTAGGGAGTGTAATGGTGGGATTCAAACTGGCCACACTCTGATCTAAAGTTCATATCATTAGGCTGCGGCTGTCTACAATACTGGAAAAAAACAAAAGCAGGATGTCATGGCAAGAGTTACCATAAGCACATAATTATCACATTTATCCGCTTCTAGTAAGGTACAGTTTTCATCCCTCTGTGGTGTGACTGCTCTCATAAAATCTTGTTTCCATGGCCAGACTGCATTGACACAGCACAAAGAGGGTGTGGGTGGAGTATTCAAACAGACTGCTGAGGGCTGAGCTGCCCAGCATTATTGTATTTTACAGGGTATATACGTATATATGTTGTTCGCAAATAGTTTATCAGCTCTGAGTCTTTTAAACCCATTAAAAGGGCACTAACAAATGTCTTGTTCCTCTTTGAGCCCTTAAATTCAATAACGAAGTAGTAATGAAGTAAATATTCTTGTTGACTGAAGGAAACCATGTCACCTGCTCTCAATACATCTGTTGTACTGTACACAGTAACTCCAATCATTATACTACCTTCATTACACTACACAGATCTACAGTTGACATGCACGGGGCACTTTCACAGCCCGTTGCAAACACGTATGGCGAACATGATCAATGAGCTCCTTAACACCCACCTCTCTGAGCAGCAGTGAGTGACTGGACTTGCCCCTGGATATGAAATTTTCTCCTTGTCGAAGTTTGTTGGCCCCTTGATCACCGCCTATCCACGCGTAGAAGAAAGCAGCCAGCAGCAAGCAGAGAAGGCACTATACTGAGAATGAGCGTTAGAGCCGGGTAGGGCACATGAGAAGGAACAGTTAGACCAGACGTGCGTCTTTTCTCCCACATGTCCTTGCAAGTTTTGCATCTGCCCACAATCGTGCATGCACACAGCTCCACACACACACACACACACACACACACACACACACACACACACACACACACACACACACACACACACACACACACACACACACACACACACACACACACACACACGCACACACAAAAACGCACACACACACACACTGATGTGAAAACTGGTTGGGGCAGAATTTCTCATCCATGGCACACAATGATCCACCTTGGAAATACCAGTTTAGCTACTATATGCCAAGAACTGGATTTTCAGGATTGAACAAAAAAAAAAGATAGAGCAGAACAAAGCGAACTAAAAAAACTTAAAATAAAGGGAAACCTGGAACACCACAAGACATGACAAAAAGGGAATGATGTGATTTGTGAAGACGGGCATAAATAAATAAAAGTAAATAAATAAATAAATAAATAAATAAAGATAGTGGGGGCAAAATTCTGTTTCTTCTGGGGTACCAAACTGGGCCTCTGACCGCTACACCAAAGCACCAGGCTCATTGGTATTACAGTCAGAATGCACCCACAACCCTAGTGATGGACTCTCCATTACACTGCCATCTAGGGATGGGAATCTTCATCACTAATGCGATAAGATACACATCTCAATACACATGCCAATGATTCGATAAATTTCAACTTAAATAGTGACGCTACATTACTCCCCACACGTCTTCCACACACCTAGATGAAGGTCACTAGAACCTTTCATCTAAAAAGTCAACGGAGGGTCAGAAAACTTGATGTATACAACAACAAAATGTGCTCAATTGGCAACACTGCTGGATGCCGTTGCTCTGATTCAAAGCAAGCCTGCTGTTTGCTTGGTCCCCCGCCTCTTTACATGAGACGAAAGATTGCCTGAATCTGAGCCAGCCGATGTCAGCTGCATATAGTACAAGAACAGACGCCAGTAATAGGCAGGGGTGGATTAAGAAATTATGGCCCCCTGGGCCAGACACTGACAAAATTAATGTCATATGGCCACGCATGTGATGCTATGCTGAGATTACTATCCATCAGTCATGCCTGAAAGCCCAAAAGCACAATTTCAAATTCTGAATCCACCAAACAATAGATAGGCCTACACACAACTTATTTTTGTAGCAACCACAATCAATGGTAGCAACTGATGAACTCAAATAATTGGAAAGACAATTATTGCAAAGGCGGTTTTGAAGGCTGGTTTGGTTCATGGCCAAGGGGCCAAGTTGGCCTGGCCTCTTGGGGGATTTGGCCCTTTGGCCCCCTTGGGCCCCCCACCCCTTGAACCTGACTTGGCCTAGGGACTAAACCAGGTCATTGTACACTATATTGTGTGGCACATGAACCACCTTGGAAAGATTATTATTATTGCGAAGGCTGTTTTGAAGGCCGGTTTGGGACATTGTACACTATATTGGCACATGAAGCAACTTAGAGAGATTAGTATTGAAAATGAAAATGTATTGAAAATGCCTGGGCCCGGTAGGCCCGTTCATTACTCCACCCCTGGTAATAGGGCAGTTTCTGAAAATGTGCTTTACACACTGAGACCGCTAAAGCTGAAGGCCAATAGCCCTGATGGTGTATGCGCCAGACTACTCAAGTCCTGTGCAGAAGAGCTAGCTGAGCCATTGCAAAACCTCTTCAACAAGAGTCTACATGCGGGGCGGGCAAGTTGCCTACACAGTGGAAAACCTTGTCTCGTATCAGTCCCCAAAAAGCCACAACCCAAAGAACTGAATGACTACAGACCAGTCGCCCTTACACACACGTAATAAAAACATTTGAGTGCATGTGTTGCTTCTCAACATATTTTTTGAAAAAAGGTTCGCGCACTTCGTTGGATTTTTCTTCTTGAAGTTATTTTTTCATCTTTTTATTTGTTCATCCATTGGCAATGACGTTTTGACCTCTCAGTCTTGAATCTGAGGAAGACCGAGAGGTCGAAACGTCATTGCCAATGGATGAACAAATAAAAAGATGAAAAAATAACTTCAAGAAGAAAAATCCAAAGAAGTGTGCGAACCTTTTTTTCAAAAAATACGTAATCTTTTTGTTCAGCACCAGGGATTGTGCACAAGTAACTCTCTACAAGTTGCTTCTCAACATAGCCTACTGAAACCCCAGGTACTGGACCCCCTACAGTTTGCCTATCAGGAGAATGTGGGAGTAGAGGAGGCTATCTTCTGTCTGCTGCACAAGGTGCATTTGCACTTGGACAAAGGAGGCAATGCTGTGAGAATCATGATCTTTGATTTCTCCAGTGCCTTCAACATTATCCAGCCACTCCTGTTGAAAGACAAACTGATGCAGATGGGAGTGGAGACGGGGCTGGTGACCTGGATTACAGACTAACTCAAAAAACAACCCAATTTTGTCCGACTGGATGACCTCACATCAGAGACTGAGGTCAGTAGCACCAAAGCTCCACAAGGAACAGTGCTCTCCCAGGTGTTATTCACCCTCTACACCACTGACTTCAACTACAACTCGGAGACATGCAAAAGCGCTTAGATGACAGTGCCATTGTGGGATACATTAAAGATGGACAGGAGAGGTTGAACAGGGGACTGTTGGAGAACCTCGTCAGATAGTGCACCTTGAGCTGAATATCACCAAAACCAAGAAAATGGTGGTTGGCTCCCGGCAAACTACACCACCCCTGCCGCCTGTCTTTGTTGAGACAGTGGAGACAGTCTGCACCTACAAGTAGGGACATCAGGACAACAAACTGGACTGGTCGGCAAACACACATGCACTCTACAAGAAAGGTCAGAGCAGGCTTTACTTTGTGAGGAAGCTGAGCTCCTTCAATGTCTGCAACAGACTCCTGCAGATGTTCTATCAGTGTGGCATGGCCCATGTGCTCTCCTATTCTGTGCCATGCTGGGGAGGCAGCATCAGTAAGAGAGATGTTGGACAGGCTGCTGAGGAAAGCTGGGTCTGTTGTTGGCACAGAACTGGAGGGTCTCACTACCATTGCTGAGAAGAGGACAATGAGCAGACTCCACTCTATAATTGAAAATTACAATCATCCCCTGCACCCAGTCTTTGAAGCATGTTGAGCTACAGATTCCATGCCATCCATGCCAGGCAGACAGGCTCCGGAGGTCCTTTGTACCTGCAGGGTCATCCAGTTGTTCAACACCACACAGAAGGACACCCAGAACGAGATCTGGACTGCATAATCAACCTTCCCACACAGATTCAGTGGGATTTTTTTTGCATTTGCAAACCAAAAGTTATGAAATCGACTGATTATTAAACACAATTTAACTCTCTACACAGTGATAGGACTGTGCCTCTGCTGCATCTCCTGTGCTAGGTTAATAGCCTATGATAGCCCAGGTCCTTGGGAAGAGGAGCTGTAAAGTATTTGTCAAGGGGGTTGCAAGAGACACATTCATATTCTGAATTTATTTTTCCATGGCTGGTTGGTTACAAATCACAAGTTCAACTGTATTGAGAAGGAGAGCTGCGTGCGTGGTTCATCTCTGTGTTCCATCTCCCCAAACGTTGCGCGGCAGTCTCATCCACTGACAGTTCGCATAAGCAGATGGGTGCAGAGCCTTGGCCCATTCAAATGGCTGTAGTTAATAAATAATGTGTCATCACTTAACTCTCTGGAGTTGTTGAAGAGTTTTTGGAACTATGCTCTTCAATCCAGAAGTAGGCCTACCCATGATTAGACCAAGAATGAGATGTTATGAATTAACTACTTTTTGGATTTTGACTAAATGAGCTCCCATTCAGGTGTGGGTGTCAGGTTGACGCCATGCTAAATGTGTTTGTTTACCTGCTCATTTTTGGTGAACGGCTATGCTCATGTAACATTTAGTTTTTAGCTAAATACATTCACCTCCACCACCTCTGTGTGTGTATGTGTGCGAGATCGAAATGGCCTATGTGAACAAACGATGCATATTATGTAAAAGAGTAGTTACATGTTTTACATGTAAATGTTTTAAATGAATATTTCTAAAATATATACCAATATCTCTTATGCTGTATGATTATTAAAAGTATTCTGCATTTTTAAATAAAACCCTTTTAATTGTGTCTGGTTCTGACAAAACAAAGTAAGCCCCCCCCCCCCCCCCCCACCACCACCACCCACCCCCCCCACCCCACCCACCCCCCATTTCATGGACAACAACAAAAAAAAATAGTCCTAGGGTGGTTGTTCCAATACACTGATTTACAGTCAAGACCTTCATCTGCCAAAAAAGACTTATGATTTATGATTTGAACTCATCTTTCAAAATGAAAACTTGCTTAGCCACATTCTCAAGAATCAGAGACACGATAGAACACATCAACATCCCCCAATTCCACCAGCACCAGCCCAAACTGTCTGCTCTTGGAGCTTTCTGTTCAATGGAGTTGGAAAATTGAGTGTCATTCCAGTCATTATAAGAGATATGACATTTCACAATTCAGACCAAATACTAAAAGCAGTTGTGTAGGCTACACAATTCACAAAAGTTAAGGATGAAGATATGTGACGGGTATACAGTATATTAAGAAGTCCCTGCTTCACAATGATGGTCATTTACAATTTGAAAAGATTACAAGACCTCCTCCTTCCTCCCTCTGTGTGTTTTAACATTGATACACATGTCTATATAGGCCTACTGTATGTCTATGTGTGTGCGCTCTTGATTGAAGGCAATGGTGTGTTTTTACTAGACTCACACTAGAGGGCAGTCTTTTACCAACTTACTGAAAATGCTTCCCAAGCAGATGTGCTGCTCTGTCTAAGGGTTTCACTCTGTAGTGGGTGTACCTTCAGCATAGTGTTCATACTGTACATCACAGACTATTATTGTGTGTGAAGATTTCTTAAGTGTTACTTAGACATACCTAACTAATTATTTCACAACTTCTTTGCCCTTACATTGAAGCGTAACGGCCCGAACAGGTTGACTATCCTTTAGGTTTTCAGGTCATATACCATAACTTCCATATTCCAAGCCAATTGATGTTATGGTCCAATGTTGTTTGTGAGACAGCATGTCTCACCAGAGGGTGGTGAGAGGGGTGAAGCTGTAGCGTAGTCCATGTGGAGGAACGGCACTTCTTTCCGTGTTGGGCATGTAATGGGTCAAGCATGCAGGGTAAACAGTGCAGCTCTGCTAAACAATCGTATCTGAGCCGGTACTCGCTCTCACCAGGGCTGAGTTCGTCTCAAGGGCCTCTGAGCAAAAGGGATCGCAGACCTTATCCTACCTTAAAGCTTCCTGTTTGACCAAAAAGCTACCAAAGGCTCACACGATTGAACTAGAAGAGGTGTGTAAAAGGGAATAACAGACGAAACGGTTCTTATTGGTTTAAATGACTCAGAGGGAGAGAAGGAAAGAGGTCAGAGTATTGATGAAAGGTAACATGTAACAAAGCAAGAAATGTAATTTCAAATTCTTTGTATGACCAGTGCATGTAAAGAAATTGACAATAAAACCTACTTGACTTGACTTGACTTGTTTCTGAAAGTACGTCCAATTTGCTGGCTAGGGTGTATTGCACATTTTAACCAACACAGTGAGGAATTTGACCCGTGGCTTGGGACAAAAAAGTGTTGTGAATTGCACATGAATGGATGTCCTCTTACCCCACCCCCACCCATAAAGCACCCTCTTTATTTATGATGATTACCATGACCCTCCTAAGTGTCATTAAACCATACTACAGGCCGTAAATAGCTGCCTAGTCTGCATGCTTTTATCAATCTCACTCTCTCTCTCTCTCCTTCCATCTCCTTCATTCTTCTGTTTTTGTGAATATCAATGATTGTATATTTTTCTTGCGTAATGCTTGTGTAATGCTGTTCTGTCACCTTTACACATTCACACACATTGAACTCAATATTTAGTCATCAAGTGTGCTTTGAAACGAAGACCAAAACAAACAGCTAAGCAGTATCCTGCGAAATTTAATCCTGGAGATATTTTAACATTTACAATGATAATATCAAGTCTATGGGGAAACAGACTACTCTGTAAGTGGCCGCGGCAAAATTATTTTCTTAATCTTATTGTGAGACTCAGTAGGAAAGTGAATCTACCTTCACTATGTATAATACATCTAGGACAGGGATGTCAAACTCGGGCCCAGGGGGCAAATCCGGCCCCTGGAGTCATTTTATTCGGCCAGCGAGATCATTTCAAATGTGTATCACAGTTGGCCCACATAAACCATTAATGGATAGCGTAACAAGGCTTGAACATGAAGCTTAGCGTGTTACAGGAATATGAGTGGGCCCAAGCCAGTGAAACAGCTTACATTCATATGCAACACAATACGTGCAATACATTTTAACTGCCACATGATGGGAATGACTGTGTGTGAAATGTAACTGAGTATTAAGTGCATGCATGCACAATTTTAGTCTTTTAAAAAAAATATATTGAGTTCAGTCCGTGTCTTCATTCCAGATTTTGATTTTGACCCTGAGTCGATTTCAGTTTGACACCCCTAGCCCTGATCTAGGAGATTTAGTGCAGTGGGCAAGTAAGCAAGCATGACCGTAACTACCATTGAGGACACAGAGGTCATGTCCTCAATGTTTTTTTCAGTAATCCCAAATTTATCTATGATGAAAATCGATATTTGATCAACAATGATAAATTCAGTCAGTGAAAACAAACTTAAGAGTTTGACTGATGTGTTTGAAGCGTTCTAAATATACATTATGCAGTACAGCGCACAGTATTTGACCTCAGTATTTGAAAATGTCTGGTTACGGCTCTCTGTAAGCAAGCCTTTTTTTTACTGGGGATAAAACTACTGGAGGCTGCTGCCAGATAAGAGGAGTTTGTTTCCTCTATTTCTTCTGTGAGTGAAATGAGGCTTATTAGGCTATCGTCAAAGGTAATTCAAGGTGAACGGTGACCATTGCTATCACAGTTGAAGAGGAAATGGCTGTGAAGGAAACAAGAATCCCTACTGTGTAACTAACACACTAACACTAACTTCTGTTTACGTTTGTGTGGACATTTTTGTTAACACATCTGCTTGGACCTTTCTGACTGATATCATTTTGTAGCTCTTATTATCGTATGTGTAGGACTATCAATGATGTCGATGCACATGCAACACACATTTTTAAAGAATACCACGATAATGGAGAAAACTGTGATAAATTTGATCACAATAACCGTGAGGTAAATTTTTTATACCGTGTGTAACCCAGGCCTAACAAGGAAGGCCTCGTAAGCCCGTAAGCCTTGCTTTGCGTGTGCCTGCTATTTACATGGCATTTCGATGCAGGAACAGTCCACCCATTTTTTGATTTCCACATATTTTCAGTATTTTTAAGTATTGTAACTACAATTATCTAAGTGTAGTAGCCTACATAAATGTGCATATCATTTTCTTCACAGGGTGTGCAAAGCAACTTTCAAAAGCAGACATACACGGCAGCATAAAATGTGTGGCAGGAAATACACAGAAGATGTGAAGTCCGTGCAGGAAAGGTTTTTTTTTTAGACGATTAGAGTTCGTTTTGACATGAAGCCTTGGGAAAGCTCTGTTTTTAAAAAAGAAGTGTCTTCCCAAGCTTCTTAAAGCCGGTTGAGAGGGATGACCTATACTCTTGTAACAGCTTTCTGCTAGTGCTAGCGATTCACTAATCAACTCCATGGAGTGGCCCATGTGAGTTATAAGGTGTAGTGCTGCTGTGCAGTCAGGCCAACATGTGGATGGCTGCAGGCCTGTCATCTGGCAAGGGGAGCTGAC
>NC_085866.1:38563092-38565592 GCF_034702125.1 Engraulis encrasicolus | reverse complement strand
GCTGGATCTGTGGATGAGTAATGCACATCATTATTAAATGCACCGTTATGTGGAAGCCATGCAAGAACTCACAAGTAATATGTTTACATTGCCAGTTAAGAACCCACCAAAGTAATATAGTACCACAGAAGTAAGTCGTTTTCATGAGACACGATTTTTTTAAAATGCTATCGGGATATTGCTTTTAGTTTTGATAATCAAGTATCAGAGCCCAGATTTAAAGTACTAAAAGGAAAATTGTAAATTATCTATGTATATGGCCAAGATGTGATCTGCTAAGCACCTGTTATAAATTGCTTTTACTGAAATGATGATCAAGTCATAATGTATTACTAGAGGCTCTGTTGCGACTATTGCAACAATCCACAAGGGGCTTCATATAGAATAGTTGATAGGTGATAGCAAATGTGCAATTTGAAGGTAGGAAAAAAACTTTTATTCAGAAATCTCTAAAAAAAATTCCCAACTGATAGAAAAAACACTTTAACACTTTAAGGGGCCTTGTGAAATGTGTGTGTGTGTGTGTATGTGTGTGTGTGTGTGTGTGTGTGTGTGTGTGTGTGTGTGTGTGTGTGTGTGTGTGTGTGTGTGTGTGTGTGTGTGTGTGTGTGTGTGTGTGTGTGTGTGTGTGTGTGTGTGTGTGTGTGTATGTGTAGATTCTGGCCCATACCCACTAATGCCCAAGCAGTGCAGTAGAAAGGAGAGCCAGAGAGAGGGGGATTGGAGGGGTGGCAGCGATGGCAGGTGGTGGTGGTGGTGTTGGTGATGGGATGGGATGATGTCCTGAAGTGATCCACTCTCTGCACCACAGCCAGACAGGACAAGTGATGGAGCGGAGCAGAGCAGAGCAGTCGCACGACCGGGCCCCGTCCCAGCCAAGCCAAGCCAAGTCGAGCCCACCCAGAGGGTTGAATAAGCCCCGACAGTCAAACAAGCCGAGAGCCACCATTTATCCCCTCAGCCAGCTAGGACTCTGATGGCAGACGGGAGAGAGAGAGAGAGAGAGAGGGGGAGGGAGAGGGAGAGAGAGAGAGAGAGAGAGAGAGAGAGAGAGAGAGAGAGAGAGAGAGAGAGAGAGAGAGAGAGAGAGAGAGAGAGAGAGAGAGAGAGAGAGAGAAAGAAAGACACACACACACAATACTTATTTTATAATAACATTACCAATGTATCTTCAACCAATGCTTTGGCAATACGAAATATTTGTTGTCATGCTAATAAAGCTTCTATGAATTGAATTGAATTGAATTGAATTGAAGAGAGAGAGAGAGAGAGAGAGAGAGAGAGAGACAGACAGACAGACAGACAGACAGACAGACAGACAGACACAGAGACAGAGAGAGCGAGCGANAGATATGAGAGAGAGAGAGAGAGAGAGAGAGAGAGAGAGAGAGAGAGAGAGAGAATAGAAAGATGAGAATGATATATAGAGTAAGAGGAATGGAGAGAGAGAGAGAGAGAGAGAGAGAGGGAGAGAGAACACAGAGAAATATATATAGAGAGAGACAGACGTAGACACACTGAGAGCGTAAGAATGAGAGGATAAAGAGAGAGCATTAGCCATGATAAAAAAAATGATCTTCTGTTCATCATCTTACTTACTTTTCATTGTCTGTTGTATGTTGCCTTCTAATTAAGTGCCAGTGGAAAACCCAACTGGCGGCCGAGAGGGAGGGAGGTATAAGAAGGCGTATACAGTACAGTGGCCGTCTTACCGCTGGGTAAAGTGTTTATCCAACTGAAATGACAAAGTGAAACACTGTCCAAGGGTTTCCACTTTGTTGGCACTGCCAACGCAGGCAGCCTTGTGCACGGTATATATACACAGCCACTTACTCTGCCACTTACACCAGGGTCAGGCACAACGAAACAAACCCTAACCGTACAGTGCGTGCATGAGAATAACGCTCTAACCCGTTAACACATGGCCTTATACATTTGTTGTTACCAGAATGGCGATGACCGAGTCATAGTGCATTACCAAAAAGCCCTGTGTTATGTCATAGTAGAGTAGTACTATGGTAATTAACCTTTCAATGACTATTACAGCGTGCCTCAGATGGTACGGCGTGCATTAAGGGGCTACGGTGTAGGTAAGGGTTAGATTGTGGATAAATATGTAGACGTGAGTCTCTCTCTCTCTCTCTCTCTCTCTCTCTCTCTCTCTCTCTCTCTCTCTGCGTGTGCATGAGAGAGAGCGAAAGAGAGCATGCCCAAGTGTCTACACATATAATCATATTTTTCATGCATTTATGTTTCCTCATGTTGGTTTTCAGCAGGGCAACATTATCCATTAGTTGGTCAAAGACGCACACCATGGCGAGACATCCGTGCAGGTATGATGTTTTTGGCCTTACTGTAACACCTCGTTAAAATACTTTCGAGATTAAAACCTGCCCGATAGAGCTTGGTCCATAGCTCGGCCGCCATAGCTAAAGAAACGCATTAGCCCCCGAAAAGCCGACCTCCCCCATAACTAGCAGAGGTTAATAAATGACTAGGG
>NC_085866.1:38545592-38558092 GCF_034702125.1 Engraulis encrasicolus | reverse complement strand
CAACCTTCTCAATCTCTCTGAAATGATTTCAGAAACATGCTGTCGAAATTTGGAAAGGTTTAAACAAGCATGCAGCTTTCAAGGAACATTCTGTAACTTGATGCGATGTGGCGAGATTTAGAACATCGCAGAATTAGCTGACATGTCAGCCATAGCTCCAGTAGATATGCTGGAGTTTTTAATAATGAACTGCGTTACGTGGCGATATTGCTGGCTAGTTCTGGATGCTAACAGGAGGTGATGTGGAAGTTCAGCCTGGAGAAACGCCGACGTGATTGACAAAAGACAGCGCACTCTACTCATAGTAAGTCACATTGATTGTGTGTGTGTGTGTGCGCGCGCGCTTGTGTGTGTAATGGCAATTGGAACTATTGCTACTACTATGCCTCAGTTGGTTGGTTTGGAATTCACCCGCCGTGGTGTTTTGTTTTGTAGCCAATTCAGTTTGAGATGCTTGCTGCTCGCCGTCCAATACGTCATGTGCACACGCAGTTGGTGGTGTGGCGGTGGTGGCATTTGGGCAAAATTATACACTGCAATCTTACTGTCTATTTTTATTTGTGTCTGTGAGGGAGTGACTGCTACCTCTCTGTCAAGGATGTGTGCGTAACGAGCGGAGTGGAGATGATGAGGCACGAAGTCGGAAGTATCAAAAATAATTAGGCCTTTTTATTTACCTTTTCACCAGACATTAGAAAATAAATGTGCACGTGGGCATCAAAACACATGGACAGGACACTTCTGGCAAACAAAATACGACAGTCTTCAAAATCACTTCTGCAGCATCAAAGTCTAACAGCACAACGCTCTGCTTACACCGATATGCAGCAGTTTTACGCGAAGCCACCTCCTACTGGTTACCAGGTGCTTCTCAATCAAAATCGCTCACATCAACGATTTGACTACGGCTTAAATACACCCATTTCCTAGGGCCAGCCAATTATTCACTAATTCAATTACTCACTCAACGCTGCATGACTAGAATAGCCTACGCGATTGGTCTCACAATTCCTTCCGACCATCGCCAAACAAAAACAGCCAGTTTAAACACAATACTCAAAACATAACCACATAGAACGCAGATTGCCCAAGTACACATTCATAATCGTCACAAATAATAAACATGACAAAATCCCCACACATTTCCCCTCCCAAAAGTCACTGATGGAATCCTGCCATTGACGGTGCGCGCCTCCGCCCATGGCCATGACAATGTTCGGAGAAAGTGTTTCATTGCGAGCGCAGGTGTGCCAGTGTGCTCGTGTACGAGTGTGTGCGCGTGTATTTTCGCTCGCCAAAGTCCCGACAGTTCAGTAAACACAAATGTTCATAAATACACCGTTCGTGAGTTTTAAAAATAGGCTAACTTAGCCAGTGAGAAGGGGGAGGGAAACTTCACCTTCTCACAGTGTCGTTGAACTTTGATATGTGTTTGCCACTGCAATGGTCTGGGTAGAGAGAGAGAGAGAGAGAGAGAGAGAGAGAGAGAGAGAGAGCGAGAGAGAGAGAAGGCTTTGATGCCCATGTGTAATTGATTGATGTGCATGTGAAGATTGCAATGTTGAATATGTCATCATTGAATACTGTCTAAATGTCTAAAGCAAAACTTGGCCCAAGCACATTATGTTCAAGAGGTCTTCTGACTGTTGTAGAGTAGGGGTGGGTATTGGCAAAGGGTTCACGATTTGATGCGCATCACGATACACATGCCACGATGCGATTCTATCACGATGCATTGCGATTCATGTACTACTGTGATGCATTGCGATATTTACTTCAGTAAATGTGTAAAATACAGCTTATTTGTCAGTTGCTGTGTAGCTTTCATAAGACAGTTCATTCTATTTAAGCATTTTATCATCTGGGAGAGAGCTTACATCACAACAGAAATATTACCTATTCTCTACTGAACAAAATAACCCGTGGCAAATCGAATTTTATTGTTATCAAATAATCAATTGTCATGACTCCATGCAGTATATTGAGAAAATAAGTATCACGATACCTTGTCATGAATCGATGCATTGTATCGTGAGAGTAAGTATCGCGATGCATCGATGCAACGATTATTTTGCACACCCCTATTGTAGAGAGCTTAGTTTTTGAATTGTGTATCTGTGATACAGAAGATGCTGTGAGCTAAGCATCTCTTAGCAAGCCTATTAGGCTATTATTAGGCCTATTATTTTTCAAGGGGGGGGTACACACTTGGGTGGGCCGGTGGGCTGGTGGGCCGATGGGCCCCCTAGCTAACTTCGCCTTAGGCCCCCAAATGTCTAAGTCCGCCACTGTGTGTGCCCACACTTGTGTGTGTGTGTGTGTGTGTGTGTGTGTGTGTGTGTGTGTGTGTGTGTGTGTGTGTGTGTGTGTGTGTGTGTGTGTGTGTGTGTGTGTGTGTGTGTGTGTGTGAACTCTACGATCAACTTTGCACTTAGTGGTTCATGCAGGGTGGGGGTGACTGTGTGTGTGTGTGTGTGTTGGGGGGGGGGGTAGCTGTGTCAAGTTTGATTTTTTTTTTTTTTTCTTTTCTTTTTTATCAGCTCATAACTGAGTGACATTAATCCAAGAGTCTCACTCATTCACATTTCTCTCTCTCTCTCTCTCTCTCTCTCTCTCTCTCTCTCTCTCTCTCTCTCTCTCTCTCTCTCTCTCTCTCTCTCTCTCTCTCTCTCTCTCTCGCTGCTGCGCTGTGACAAGCCTAACCTCACATGTGGCGTGAGGAAGTCACACTTCACAAGTACACATCCACACAACAATCCATAATTAAGTGGCTTGTGTGTGTGTATGTGTGCGCGTGCGTGTGCGTGTGCGTGTGCGTGTGCGTTAGGGTGCATCAGTTGCCCCCTATGAAAAGATATCGCCTTGGCCCTATAGTAAAAATGTTCTACACCCAGTAAAAACACACTGTGTAAAATATTTTGAAATTTGGATGAAGTCTACCGGGGCCACCAGCCCCATGAAAATAGAAAATAATGGTGATAGTCAGAATCTTGGAATAGAAATGGACATTTTGCTGCATAAAGCTACCCAATAAAAACATATTGTCTCAGCTGTGTGATAAAAATGTTCTATGCATAGTAAAATCACTCTGTGTAAAATATTTTGAAATTTGGATGAAGTCTACCGGGGCCACCAGCCCCATGAAAATAGAAAATAATGGTGATAGTCAGAATCTTGGAATAGAAATGGACATTTTGCTGCATAAAGCTACCCAATAAAAACATATTGCCTCAGCTGTGTGATAAAAAAAATGTTCTATGCACAGTAAAATCACTCTGTGGAAAATGTGTTGAAATTTAGATTCATTCTACTGGGTCCACCAGGCCCATGAAAATACAAAACAATGGTGATAGTGATGGGCAACCTGGATTCCAAAGTCCAGTGCCACATATTCCAAATATAGCCAATATAATGAACCAGCTGACCCACTGCCAGTATCAAGCAAGAGATTGCGAAGTTGTATGACTTTTGTGTGCTTCACCTGTGGGCCTACAGGATTGTACAGGTAGCTGTTAATACCTGGTGGAACATCTGTACTAAAGCTGTGAATGCTCCTTGGAATGACTTGTGTTTTTTCCAATAAATCCCTGCAGTAGTTCAATAGAGTACATACAATACAACTGTATGTGATGTTGGAAAGAGTGGCTTCCCAAAACCTGTACTTAAGTGGCTTCTAGGTATGTCATGGGTATCACCAGGTCCAGAGTCCATTACCAAGGGCCTCTCAGGTAAGTTATGGTACTCATCTGATGGAGTAAAGTGAAATACTACCACAGGCGATGTTATAAAGAAGTAATGGCACTCTTCAATACTATATAATACAATACAGTTGTATTGGCTGCTTTGTAGCCTAGGCATTCCAAGGAACATTCACAGCTTTAGTACAGATGTTCCTCCATGAATTGTAGGCCCACAGGTGAAACACACAAATATAACATTCATGCAGCTTTGCAATCTCGTGCTTGATACTAGCAGTGGACCAAGGCAGCAAGGAATTGATATTGTGTTGCAAAAGAGCAAATTTGCCTAAATATAGCAGTTTGACCATCAGTCTGTCCTGAGACTGAAGTCTGTGTAAGTGGATCGACTGAATACACAACCTGCTTAGATATTCCTTCTGTTTGTGCTCCCAATACAGATGATTTCACTAATTACCTCATCAACCTGGCTTAAGTGGTAATTAGGATCAGCTGGTTCATTATATTGGCTGGGGCAAATGTGTCCACCTCTGTTTTAAGACAATGGGAAACCTAGATTCAAAAGCTACAATCCAGTGCCACAGATTTCAAATTAACTGGTTTTACCTGCTCAATTGCCCTAACTGACAAGGTAAAACTAGGTATGTCATTTGGAATATGTGGCACTGGACTTCAGCTTTGGAATCCAGGTTGCCCATCACCATCACCATTATTTTGTATTTTCATGGGCCTGGTGGACCCAGTAGAATGAATCTAAACTGTGATTTTACTGTGCATAGAAGATTTTTTATCATACAGCTGAGGCAATATGTTTTTATTGGGTAGCTTTATGCAGCAAAATGTCCATTTCTATTCCAAGATTCTGACTATCACCATTATTTTCTATTTTCATGGGGCTGGTGGCCCCGGTAGACTTCATCCAAATTTCAAAATATTTTACACAGTGTGTTTTTACTGGGTGTAGAACATTTTTACTATAGGGCCAAGGCGATATCTTTTCATAGGGGGCAACTGATGCACCCTAGTGTGTGTATGTGTATGTGTGTGTGTGCACGTGTGTGTGCACGTGTGCGTATGTGCATGTAGGATGCGTATGCAAGACCGATAGAGACAGAGAGGCAGCGAGAGAAAGATGGTGGGATATGATTTAACTATGCTACACGTCCACAACCCACAAACAATGTTTGACATTAGATTTAGCCTATTACATCCCAAACATAACCACCACCACAAAACACTCCAAATTAAACCCCCAAGCCCATATCTGTTCAAACGCTCTCATTGTGTGCAAAGACATGGGAGGAAAGGGGAAGATGCACTGTAAAAAAATTACTTGCTCAATTTACTTGATAAAACAACGCAACCTATAACAAGGGATTTTTTGAGTAAACTCAACTAAGAAATCAAAAAATGTATTCAATTTCTTTTCCAAGTAAGGCCAACAAGTGGACAGAACTTGCTTTATCCATTAAATAAAGAAATGTATTTAATGGCTTTTCTAAGTAAGGACAACAAGTGGACAGAACTTGCTTGATCAATTAAATCAAGAAATGTATTTAAAGATTTATTCAAGTACGTCCAACAAGTGGACAAAACTTGTTTATTCAATTAAAATCAAAATGTATTTTTATAAACTTACTTCAAATATCATGTACTAATCTGTATTTTAAATTTGCATAAGTCACTTCTCATACATAAACTGATAAATAACTACACACTGGGTACATTTTGAGGACCATTGAGCAAATACCTGTGTATTATAGTAATATGACAGATAATTCCACATCTACAGAAAGTATGATGACTGCCAAAGTGTGAGAAGATGCTCTGCAAACTGTGAGAGTTTTAAATGTAAAGTCAAGTGCTTTAACATTATGTAACATCAGGCTGGTACCATAACATTTTCTTTGACTTAATGCAATTGTAATACTGCAATAATATACTTAAAACAAACACCACATTTTGAAATACTGTGCCTTTATTTGACTGGAGAATTCAACATGGTGTATGCAATTGATTTTACAGTGTAAAGAGAATTAGTGTGTGAGAGAGAGAGAGAGAGAGAGAGAGAGAGAGAGAGAGAGAGAGAAGAGAGAGAGAGAGAGAGAGAGAGAGAGAGAGAGAGAGAGAGAGAGAGAATTAGTGTGTGTGTGTGTGAGAGAGAGAGAATTAGTGTGTGTGTGTGAGAGAGAGAGAGAGAGAGAGAGAGAGAGAGAGAGAGAGATAGAATGTGTGTATGTGTGTGTGTGAGAGAGAGAGAGAGAGAGAGAGAGAGAGAGAGAGAATTAGTGTGTGTGTGTGAGAGAGAGAGAGAGAGAGAGAGAGAGAGAGAGAGAGAGAGAGAGAGAGAGAGAGAGAGAGAGAGAGAGAGAATTAGTGTGTGTGTGTGTGAGTGAGAGAGAGAGAGAGAGAAGTAGTGTGTGTGTGTGTGAGAGAGAGAGACAGATAGAGAGACAGACAGACAGATCACAATAAGTTCCTTATAAAGCTGGTAATGAAGCCTACTACTCATTAACAAGAACTAATATGCACCTAGGTTAGAGAAGCACTGCTTATAAACCAAGCATTTGTGTCAAAACAGCTACCATTTGGAACATGTAACTAAATTGTGAATATAAATCGTGAATAAAAAAAATCCTCAATAAAAAAAAAAATCCTGTCAGATGCAAAACACAAGCAAATCCTGACCAGATGCAGGCTAAGTGACCACACACACTTGGAGAGAGAGAGAGGGGGGGGGGGGGGGGAGGTAACACTTTATAATAATGTTCCTTAGTAAAGACTCAGTAAATAATTAACTAATGATGAAAAAAACATTAACAAATGTTTTTATTATTAACTAAGCTTTATTAATGCTTTATAAAATATCTACAAATGATATATTCAAGATTTTACACACCTTATAACAGACTATTTTATTCATTTACAAGCAACTTGTAAATGTTTGATAAATATGAAATATTAACATAACATTTCCTAGTCATTTACAAGCATTTTTTTTACATTTCCTAATCATTTACAAACGTTTGTTAATGTTTTGTTCATCAATAGTTAATTATTTATTAAGTCTTTATAATGCTTTTTTGCATCCATTATTCTAAAGTGTTACCGGGGGGGAGAGAGAGAGAGATAGATAGATAGATAGATAGATAGATAGAGAGAGAGAGAGAGAGAGAGAGAGAGAGAGAGAGAGAGAGAGAGAGAGAGAGAGAGAGAGAGAGAGAGAGAGAGAGAGAGAGAGAGAGAGAATGAATGCACACATCTGTGTGTGCATATGCGTTTGTGCATGTGTGTGTGAGTGACATTGAGTCTATGTAGGACGGACAGATGCAAAGTGGGTGTCTGTGATACAGTACAATATGTGTGGGTTGTTTTTTTTTCCCTAGGTGTTACCAAAGATGTAGGAGTAGCATGAGTATGACTGTGTGCATGTTTGTGTGACTGTGTGCATATACGTGTATGCGCAAATGCAAGTGCACAGAGAGAGAGAGAGAGAGAGAGAGAGAGAGAGAGAGAGAGAGAGAGAGAATCACTGATCACACAAGAGGTACAGGGACCAGATGCGCTTGCCCTACTGGTGTTACTGCTGCCCAATAAAACAAGACAATTGAACAGCCATTCACTGTTTGGTTAAGGATGTAGCGCTGTAGACACAAAACATGTTGAAATAAGCAACTTTAAGTGATGCTTGACAAGGTGCAAGGTGTGTGTATGTATGAGAGAGAGAGCGTATGAGTATGAGAGCGAGAGCATGAGAACCAGAGTGAGAGTGAGAGATGGACTTGGCACCTTAACGAAGAAAAGTCTGCATTTTAGCCCAGAGGGACTGCGCTCGTGCAGAGGCAGTTGGCCCCCATGCCGAGGAAGAGCTTCTGTATCACGTCGAAGCTGTATCTCAATGCCATGTTGATACAGTAGAGCAGGCCAAATAAGTAAGCAGTTGAAGAGGGAAGGTCCTTAATGTCCTGGATGATCACGCTCTCTTCCAAGAAGATGCAGATATTGCTGACTGCAGGTAGGGACGCGATGGCGCAGACGGCATCTTCATACATCATCAAGATGGTGTAGTCTTGCTCTTCATCTGTGTCCTGCGTGTACAAACAGAAAAGACAATACTGAATGTCTGAATGAAACACACTATAATTAATAATACAATACTACAATAAACAATAATAGAATAAAATAATAAAACTAAAAGAACACCAACACAACTTAATGCAACTCCAAGTCAATCATGCTTCTGTGATAACAGCCAATGTTTTAGCCAACTTTATTACATTGCCATTTCAGATCCGGCTCAATAGATATGCATGTGCTCAATAGATATGCACTTGATGAAAGCAGGCAATAATAAGATTCTGCGGTTCGCCTAAGGTCTGCTTGAAGTTTTTTTCCCCTCATGACAACGGTAGTGAGTGAGTGGAGTCTCACTGGACTTCAATGGCATGTAAATATGTGCTTAGTCAATGGCAAAATGCTGAACGCTCATTGGTTATTGCCCAGATATTTTTTCGCTTACGGAGGATCGAGCCTCAGTAGGAGTGAAAGAAGATGGGCGTGAGAGCAATCAGGACAGGACAAAATATTTGGAGTAGGCCTATGCTTATTTTTTTGCTCTTTTTAAAAAAATGTAAACAAAAGTTGCCCCCATTAGAATAGAATAGAATAGGATAGGGCTGGGCCAAAAACTGCGGCGTCACCGGGTACCGACAAGTCAAAGGTAGCGTGAGCAATACAACAGCATATTGAAATTGGCAGGAGTTGCCCTATACACTGTTGGAGAGAGCCAAGTGAAAAGATGGGAGTCAAGTAGAGCAGTGTTTCCCAACCTTTTTTGTCTTGTGTACCCCCTAAGCATTTTCGTTGTGCCATGAGTACCCCCTAAGTCAAGTTTTATATCGCTTTCTCTATCCCAATGTAACTAAGCTCCATGTATTTGTTAAAATTATATTTTTCCAAGTACCACCTGCAATGTGGTTGCGTACCCCTAGTGGTACACGTACCCCTGGTTGGGAAACACTGAAGTAGAGGATGAAAATACATGCACTTTTGGAGTATCAGAGAGTACATTAGTAATTACCAGACAGGCCTTGAAAAGATTGGAAGGGTCCTCCTTTAGGAACAGGGGCAATCCCTCCAAGGCCACTCTCCTCCTTTGTTCGGCTATCGCAGTCACCTGAGCACATAGATACAAAATATACATGTTGCATGTCAGTGAATATTGTTATTTACTCAGGTCATGTCAGAAAACTTAGTTTAGTAGTAAACAAATCAACTTCTATTTGGAGCTTTAAAATGATTCGAATGTGAAGTGAGGCATCTTCCAGTCCCAAAATGAAGTGTTTTTTTATTCAGGTTGTCGTTTGCAACTATACTCTTTGGAACACTTATGGCAGGATTTTGACTTTAAGTACTGGAATTGTGTTACATAAGATTCTACTTCCATTAGGCCTATACTTCAGACCAGCAAACACACTAAAATGAGACTGCACCGGCCAAGGACAAAACTCCAAGATACAAGTTAAATAATGTGGTATGTTGTTGGAAATGTTCTGATCCTTATATTGCAGAACACACATGACCACTTAATAAAAGGATGACTAGACACAGGAAGGCACATGCATTATCAAAGTACTCAGCAGAATATCTACATCTCAAGGAAAAGGAACATGCATTTATATAGACACTTGGTAGGCCTACAGATTTGACACATCCCATCTGAAATCAGCCTCTTGAGGGGACAGGCATTTTATTCATATTATTCATCATACATTTCATCATATTATATATATATATATATCATAGGCAAATAATAATGCAATGACCCCATTAATAAACACATTTACATATTCAAGGACTATAATTTCACCAAACCCTCCCTGATTTTATTTGGGCCCAACAGACACACCCACTGTTGCGTTACACTCAGTAGTCAATTACATCTACTGAAAACTAGATCACTTATCAAGTAAATCTCTTTTCTGTCTTTGTCTGTTTCTCAGTGCCAGATTGGTGCAAATGACGGTTGGATGCCATGACCCATTAGACCCCATAGTATCTGATTTCACATGGAATGACCTGATTTTGGGAAGTGAAGGACAAATTGGCTTCGATCAATTGTTTTACCTCTTAATCCAGAGGCGCGAGGAGGGCCCTGAATTCAACTCCTTCCTTCTGTAAAGCTTCACCAATGCTGGGGCAAATCAATGCAGACTGGAATGTGGCCATTAGATGAACGTTTGTAATGCAATGAAACTCCCTGCAGATATGTAGCCTACAAACAATACAAACATTGTACAATACAAACATGATTACAGATCTGAAACACACAGCCAGCACACACTACCGGTACATTTAACAATAATATTACATACAATAGGTCTACTAACTTCATCTGTCAGAAAAAAAAAAATCAAAATACGACAGAACGTGGGGTAAGTTTACTTGGTGAGCTTACACTGTGCGCTATTTCCAATCGCAGGAATTCATGTCCTGTTCATACTGCACGAGGGAATCGCAGGGGCTTAAAAATTCACATCTCACGACTACCGAGCATACACTGTGCGATATTTTCACTCGTGTATATGCTCCTGCTGCTCACACTGCACGAGGGAATTTCACGATATAAAAGTTCACATCTCACAGTCCTCTTCACACGATTCGAGCAGACAGTCGGATACGAGCCGAATGCTCCCACTGCGCGACACGACAAATGTTTCCCGGGTCTACAGAGGAGGGAACTTGCGCACCTGAGGTGGAGACAAGGACCCACTCAGGAGGAGAGAATTGCACGGCCCTAGAGCTATTCGTTTGTGCAAGTGTAATACTAGAGTCAAATCGGGTCGTAGCACTGTTTTAACTGTGCGATTTACTAATGGCGCGACCAGGATTTCAAACAGTTTTGATTTCCTCACGGCCCTACGATTGCACCATCGTGAGGTGAAATCGGTTGTCGTTACCCCATGTACACTACACGATGCGAGACTCACGATTGACCTGCGGTTGAGCAAGGACTTGGCCGACTCCCAAAAAAGTGAGAGTGACAAATCGGTGTAAGCATTTTGTTGCGACCCTACAATTGCAAGATCATGAGGTGCAATCGCTTGTCCTTACACCATGTAGGCTACACTATACGACGAAAGCTAGCTGGCAACTTCATTTCAAAACGGACTGACCATAGCCTACGTTGTGTAGCCTATGTTTAAAACAACAGGTTGATAGAGGTGCAATATCAAATTACATAATCTTATTTTCAGTAAAATATAAGAACTCCAACCTCTTGATGAAATCACAGCCGAGCAGTCTCAGTCTGGTATCCGCTTCAGTCAGAGGGAAAAGGCAAAGACAAGCACCAAATGTGCGCGTTGAGCCGTTGACAATCTCGTCCACATGTTGTGCCCCTGGGGGTAACCCCGTTGCATGTAGACTTCTCGATCACGCCCCCGCGCAGACAAGTTGAATTCACTTGGATTTGGAAGTATGACAGATGCATGCATGTACAACTTGATATAACAACTTCGTATTGGAAGTTAATAGTGTTTTCCTGTCATCTTAGTCCTGCTTACTCATATCAACGTGTGGGCAGGAAAACAAGGAGTTTGTTTTTTAGCAGTGTGGCTGAATTCCGCTTTGAAAACATCATGTAAACACCTCTTAATTCGGAGTTAAAGGTAATTTCAAAGTTAACTCGACAGAAATATTTAATTCTGAATTATTAATTTGGAATTAAAACCGTCATGTGAACGTAGCAATTCTAAACTTTAACAGTTACTGCACTTTGTCTTTGTAGGGCAGCATAGTCCACTATCATGACCTCTGGGCAGTGGTGTAGTCTACTTTTTTATGGTGGGTATACTGTATATTTGAGCATTTTTTGAAGTGGGTATACTGTATATATTTGTGCTATTTAAAACAATGCATCAATCAATTTTAATTGAGTATACTGAAATGCCTGAAATTTTGAAGTGGGTATACTCCGTATACCGGCGTTATACGTAGACTACACCACTGCATCTGGGTGATGAATGTGTTTTACCATATTTACGTTAAACAATCAAGCAATCAATAAATCAATCATTTTATTTTTGTAGCACAAGCGTTTGTGTGTAGTGGTCTGAGATATGATTCCAGAAAAAGTGCAAGCAGTCAACCAAAGTTGCAAAATCCTGGAGAGACGCATTGCCGATTTCTTCCCAAACATCCATTGGCAAAAACACAAAACTTGCAGTACCGACAAACTCGCCTGAAAACATGACCTCCTTGGTGGAGGCAATCACAGTATACTCGTATCCCTTCACACCCTCTCGTCATGTGCTACCCAGAGACATGGGATGGGAGGGCTAGCGGGCTGATGGCCGTGAGGGATGACATACCCCACTGACATGACATGACGTCTGGGGGATCTTGCGCTACGCTTAGGCTGTGGAGACGGAGAGAGAGCATCTATTTTGGTGCGTCTCTCTCCGTGGAGCAGCATCTCTTATCAGGGCAGGGGGGGTCGCAGGGGGGGGTGGGGGGGAAGGGGGGCGTGGGCGGGTTGAGTGGTGAGCCTATCTGCCCTACTTGTCACAGGGACTATCTCCCCATGTCACTCAGCAGTCTATACCACACATATAGACAGAGACATAGAGGCATATAATATACTAGACGGAGAGATACACACTTCAGCTACACTCTGTCTTCTGCCCATCTCTCGTCTCACACACACGCATGCACCACACACAGTACAGGCACACACGCATGCACACGCCACACACAGACACAGACACACACACACACACAGACATAGACACAGACATACAC
>NC_085866.1:38528092-38535592 GCF_034702125.1 Engraulis encrasicolus | reverse complement strand
TCTCTGTTTTCTTGTGATTGAGCAGTGATGCTCTAATGCTCTTAATTCGCAATGGGCGGGATGTGTTATTGGCATTCACACACACACACACACACACACACACACACACACACACACACACACACACACACACACACACACACACACACACACACACACACACACACACACACAGCGGCGTGGAACAGGGGGGGAAAACCCTGACTCATTCTTAGAGCCCAGACCACTTGGGGGGCCCACCGGGGGCCCTCCCATGGAAAATATTTTTCTTTTTTCATTTTTTTTAAACATTATTTTAAAAATAATGTCAATACATGTTGGTAATTTATGTAATTCCAAGGTTCTCTGGAAATACATCTGTTGAATTGGATATACTAGCCTGCAAATCGGCTATATTCTATATCAGACACCCCCATTATCACGCATTGGTTTAGTCCGCCCTCTCGCGGACTTTTGATTGTACAATATGCGGAATCAACACTCACTCACGTCATTATTATTAGGCATTAAACGCAGCAGCCGGTTAGCAATGAAAGACTTCTAAAACACCAGGCTTTCACAAAAAGAATAGAAAGGCAAGAGAGACAGGGGAAACAAAATGAAGGAAAGCAACTGCAGCTGATTTCTTGCAAGAAAGGTGAGCCCAAATGTCAAAATTACAGCCTACAAAGTAGGATACCTAACTAGCCTATCCCATTCCCATTCCGTGTGGCCTTCTGTGATAGCCGATGTCAAATGAAAAAAATAATCTCATTTTGTTGGCTATCATTGTGAACCCATATTTGTCTTTGATAGGCCTATATTCATAACAAGTGTCCCAAAAGACCAACATGGGTCGATGTTGGTTCAAATATCCAAATGATAGCAAAGCCTAGGCTATTTGTAAAATGAATCCCACTCAATTTCAGAAAATGTCACGAACGTGAAGATGCCCCCTGTCGCAGCAGGTGCAAATGGTGTGAACTTGAGAGAAGGTGAGCCTATTTTAGCTAATATCATAGTCTTGAAGAAAAGCGGTTTCTCAACCGGGTGCAATGCTGCCCGCCCTGGTCATCGAATTTGCAGATTGATTCTGTCGATATTAGTCGACGTCATATTCATCAGTTGCCAATGTCAAGGTGGCGGTGCGAACAGCTGTCAGTCTTGAACCTTCATTCTGCTTTTATTTTGCGGTCTCAAAGCTCTGGTTACTTGGCCATGTCTCTGACCATCTGACAACGCCCGTTATAGCTGAAGTGTGGTAAAATAATGAAGAGATTTTGACGGGGCACCAGTCTGCGTTTTGAATGTTGCTGACGCCATTCTAATCTGCGCAAAGCGCAAGAGATGACCCTGTTTGCATAGCGCAAGAAAAGAGGCAGAGTACCCTACCTACCTCCGTGCTGAGCAGGTAGCCTATCTGTATTGAGTGCTCATGAAAATTACAAGCTACTGTGAAATAGTTTCTGGCCCATTTAAATCTGAAAGTAGGCCTATATGTAGTAGCCTAATAAATAATGATTTCAAAGAAATAAATAGCCTAGGCTAATAGCCTTACTAGGTTCGGGGTGCCCTGACTTTCAAAGGTTGAGCGACATCAAATCCAAACAGCGATACTTTTGTTCTATTTAGGCTACTCTGCTTTACCGCAGGTTTTAAGCGACATTTCGAAGTCAGCTTCTACCGGCACAGCTGATTCTCTTTTCCTTGCTCTCCCAAACACTGACGGTGCCCATCCACTAGTCAGTTTTACGCAAGCCGTACCAACGCATTCAATTCATTTTCAATGAAATGCGGCATATCGTCGTTACCGGACTCGCAATGCATGTTGGGATTCCGGCACGGCGAGCGTGGCTCCGGTGGCACGTCAAAAAGTTGAGCTCTCCTGAAAGTTATGCAAATTAGCAGCGGCTGACGGACTGCGTTACCCAATGACTGTTGATTACATGAAGATGTCCCATGATACCTGTGGTCATCACGAAGGTGCATTTCCCTCGGTAAAAGTCGATTTTTGACATCTGTCGAACTTTTGGATGTATAAAATATAGACTACAAGCATGTATGTTGCATGTGCTTATGATGCCTGGGTTCAAATGATTATGTTCGATTTCGACCATAAGCACAACAACACGAGGCCAAGCTGTGTGTGAAAAAACACATGTGCCGAGTTCGGTAAGAGCATTTTGAACTGTAATTTAGGGGCAGTTGGTTTGCTATATGGATAAAAACGGCTAGAAATGTAGATTGATATACTTCCTGTATATAACTCCCGGGCCACGCGAGCTGTAGTAGCAGTGCGTCGACACTGGGACATCCAGTACGTCGAGCTGCGATAACGTAACGCTATAATGGATCTCCGGCCTGATACGGGCAAACGTGACGTGCGTGCGGGGCAGTGCGAGTGAACGAATGTGCGCGCGAGCGCCTGTGTTTCTGTTCAGCGATGCACATTGAAGAAAGTACAGTTCAACATATCAATGTCTCGTGTGTCCATAGTGCACGAAACAGTAGGCTGTAGGCCGTAGGGTGACAGCCCTTTTCGTTCAACCTCGCTCCACAGCTTCCGAACAGCAGGTCCCTTAGATGATGAAACGACCAAAGCTATGTTCAACTTACCGTGAAATGTCCGCTTCATGTAATCGTGCACGTAATTAAAACGGTGACATTTTAGTAAGAAATCTTACCCTCTGTAGGGAATGACGATTTTTACGTCACTGGACACCATGTGACCGTTTTAAACCAATCACGTAGCCGATTTACGGCGAAAAAGTGGCAAGCCGTTTGAAAAACTGAAAATAATGACAAGCCGTCTGTCTGACCTACCTATAAGAATCTCCCAAAATACCCTTTTGAAGAGGGTATATAATAACAATTATCAAAAATAATACTCGTGCCTACATTTCTGGATTGGGACAAATTCTAAATAAATAATAAATAATGCTTTATTTACTGAACAAAGCATAATTATGCTATTGACATTTCATACTGTGGATTTGAGCAATTAATGGAAACAATTGCAATAAGTAGGCTATAGATAACCCAGGCTATTGATAACCCTCTAAGTGATTGTAACTCCAAACAGTGCTTTGTTTATAGCACCAACAACTATTGTGCAAGTGGATGATAAGGTTACCTTTTCATGTTCACATATAATAACAATTATCAAAAATAATACTCATGCATATATCTCTGGATTGGGATAAGTTCTAAATAAATCATAACGGTGCTTTATTTACAGCACAAGGCACAATTTTGCAATTGACATTTCATACTGTGGTTTTGAGCAATTAATGGAAACAATTACAATAAGTAGGCTATAGATAACACAGGCTATTGATAACCCTCTAAGTGATTGTAACAGTGCTTTGTTTATAGCACTAACAACTATTATGCAAGTGGATGATAAGGTTACCTTTTCATATTCACATTAATAAATGGAAATAATCTAATGATCAATGATAAGGACCATTCAGGTATTCATGTATTCATTTATTCACTAATAACTATACAACAAATAAAAAAATCAAAACAAGTGGCATACACATGAACCGGCATTTTCATGAACTGTGTGAAAGCATCCAGGTACACATCTTTTGCGCATGCCACAGCAAATGACTTCAGTGAGATTGAAGTTTACTGCAGTTGGGGGCCATGGGCATGACATGCCAGGACTGTGACTAAGCAGCCTCTTCAAAAGCAAAGCTGCTGTGTAAAGTGTCCGTGTCTCCTCTGCTGTGGTTGGTTGCTTTGACTTCCTCCTTTCTGTGTCGCTGTCTGTCTGGCTCATTTCGCTGGACTGAGTCGTCTCCGCACCTGATGGTAACAAGTCCAAGACTGCATTCGTCGACAAGTTCTCAGCAAAAACCAGTTCAGATGTGTTGCGTTTGGCGGGGGTGTGGAACACTAGCTGAGGAAAATCACGACTGAGCCTCTTCTTCAATATATCCTGTCTGTAAACACAAATCAACAAAAAAAGAGGCATATCAGTACAAGCATAGTGGGGCTTCATGTAGTCGCTGATATGCAATAGCCACCCTCACACATTAACTCGGAGTGAATAAATAATATTGGTGGAGTTTACTTGCTATGCAACAGATATAATACCAAGTATTCCCAAGGGAAGCACATACTGTAACAAACATCACACTATCAAGAATACTGCCATCCTCCTTATTTCAAAATATTACAAGTACAGTATGTGCAGATGACAAGCAGAGTGTTAGAGAATAATTTCAGTCAATTTCAACATGCAGTTGTAATGCTCACACTACCCTGGACGTGTCAGTACTAGAGATTTTTTTTTCTTCTTCTTCAGCCTTTTCCGAGATTCTGGTCATTGTAATGAGGGCAGCGCTTTGTTTACATTTCAAAAAAACATTTTTATTTATTCCCAAAAACATCCAAAAGGTTATACAACATCAGCCGACAACTAGCAAACAGCGACACCCTTTAAATATTTGGAGTAGGCCTATGTTGTAAACAATGTAAACAAATGCTGCCCCCATTAGAATAGCTCATATCTCGGAAAGGGCTGAGCCGAAAAATGTGCCATCACCGGGTACTGACAAGTTAAGGGTATGAGCAATACAACAGCATATTGAAATTGACTGAAGTGGTCCTTTAAGTCACATGCGTGAACTTTCCCTTGGATTTGACAAATTCGTAATACACTGACTTGCAATTACCTGTAGGTTGAAGCATCAACACCTTCACTTGACTGCACAAGGGCAATAAAGGCCTTCCTCAGTTGGCTCATCCTCAGCACCTCTTGGTTGATCAGTAGCCTTTAGCGGATTACCCTCTCGCAGAATAACTTGTAGCTCAGATCAAATGTTGGCCCAATCCTTACAAAAATATAGAAGATGTGTGTTGTGAGAGCTTTCTTTGTGAGATCCATGTTGTGAGAACAAACTGTCTCAATCATAGGACACACATTGTACTGTGTTTCTATATAAAATTAAGATTGACTTACTGTTCTTTCTCTGCTCTGACAGGCTCACTCAAAAACCTTGTGTACTCTCTGTAGCAACTTCTGTGGTACTGCACCTCCAGAGCCACACAGTCTCTGTCCTTGATGTGAATGAGGATGCTCTTGGCTTCCTTTACTTCAGCTGCTTCCTGCAACTTGCCTTGTACAAAAGAAAAGAAAAAAGAATGAATAAATAGACAGGCAAACAATTAGACATTTTTCCTGGTGGAGTGGTATTGTAAAAAAAAAAAATGGCGATGGGTGTTGCACCTCCCAAAAAAGCATTCCGTAGCCTCTTACTGCAGTGCAGATGGGGTTGCCAGTGGGCTTATTCACTATTTGCTGAAAACTACATCATAACAACATTGCTATGACAGTGCAGAGTAACAGATTAAGACATACATATTAAAATTTTGGTGACAGTAAGGTTATAACATAGGTGCTGTGCTAAGGGGTTAAGCACACAGATGTACAGCACAGCCAGGACACACCTCTTGAGCCTGGTCACTGAGGCTGCCCAGGGACAGAAGCGGAAAAATCCCAAGTGTACAAGTGAGAGAGGGGGGCAGTGGGGGGTAGGGGAATGGCACGGGGGATGGGATGGCAGAAGCAGTGTCTTAACCAGACAGGCCATCAGGCTGAGGAGCCACATTTCTGAACAGATATTCAGAGTCATATCAACATCAGGCATGCTTTGACATCCATATAAACATACCCTATCCTATTTAAGACAAAGTGTGATTCATTTAAACATCTAAAACCTAAAACACTGGGGGTACTAAGGCATGGGGGAATGTAATTTCACACCCACACACATAACACATTATGCCAATTCACACGTGCATTCATATTAGAATTAGACAAAAAAACAATGATTGTGCAGCAGTGTGCTAGATAGTCAGTCAACTTCTACTAACATCTGTGTGTGTGTGTGTGTGTGTGTGTGTGTGTGTGTGTGTGTGTGTGTGTGTGTGTGTGTGTGTGATTTGGGGGATGGGATGCATTCGCATAGACTGTGTGGTGGGGGTGAGAGTAATCTTACCTGCGGTTAAAGTCTGTGTTTTCGTTCTCTTTGACGTCTGCCACTCGCGACGATAAATTTGCTGTCTTTCTTGCAAATCATGCAGACAGCAGGAAGAACGGGGCCAGAGCTCGTGATGGCCAAGCTTGATCTGGATCGCAGTTTCCTGGTCGGAGTGGTGGTCACAGCCGATAAAGCGGAGGTAGCCTGGCTAGTTCGGGGGTCTTGTTGGCCATCTCCCCTCTCTGCCTCTCGCAAGACACGCCGTGTGACTCGTTCAATTTCCCGCTTGTCAATAAACCTCCGGTAGCATGTGGGATGGAGAGCCGCATCCTCGGGAATTTCGTCAAACTCCAACTCAATACATTGCTTAAAATGTTCTGCTAGTCTCTGCACTCACCCTTCAATTCTAGCCGCTGCCGAAAATTTCGATATGTATTCCACCGTATATTGGTGAAATTCTGTGTTTCTTCATGCTTGACCGAAGATATATGCATGTAACACAACTTGCGTTTCGAAGATGTCTTTTTTTTGTACATTTTTGGTCGAGATTTCGTCTTCCTCGGTACTACTAGATGATCGACCAGCTCCTTCGGTAGCCATGCTACTTCCGTTTACTCCTCATCTCAGCTGACATAGCAGTTAGCTGATTCGTTCCTTCTGATGACGCTTCAACCGTGGCACCTCTCGAGGCGAAAAGTATTATTACGCCGGCCGAATATCTACATACGCCTCGGAGACAGTAGTTCGTCATTACACGTTGCGAATTTGAATAGCCTTGCAGTGCGGACTATTCCGAACAGAGGTTTTAAATCCTCTATATAAGTCTTTCTTTTTTATGAACTGAATGTCTGTTTGTTCGGAGGCTGTGGAGCGAAGTTCGGTTTCTGAAGCACTTTTCGAGGGTCACCTTCCGGCCTACTGGAAGCATTGTGAAAAGAGATTTGTCAGTCTCTCTCCTCCCCCTCACACCATAGTGATGAAGTGATTAAATGTCATCCCTATGAATATGATAGCCTACTTTTCATAACTGGTAATGTGAAAGATTAAGACATTTTATATTTTTAGTATGTCTATTATGTCATATGATTGAAGATGAGAACGATTCAAGTGAAGGAGAGGAAAGCATAGAGGGGTATTCTGAGGAAGGCAAGAAGGATGACAATATCAGGAGGTAGGCGCGCGCACGGGGGGGGGGGGATGGAGGGTTGTTTAGGTTGGGGTGTGTGTAGGGGGGCCCATGGAAGAGGTTGTTCCTAGGGCCCCAAATTTGGTGCTACCCCACTGCACACACACACACACACACACACACACACACACACACACACACACACACACACACACACACACACACACACACACACACACACACACACACACACACACACACACACACACACACATGGACGCATACACTCAGCCCCATTACATAGCCTACACATTCACTCATGCACACAATCAGACAGACAGACAGACAGACACACACACACACACACACGCACGCACGCACGCACGCACACGCACACACACA
>NC_085866.1:38520592-38523092 GCF_034702125.1 Engraulis encrasicolus | reverse complement strand
TTATGAATATGTTGATAACACAGTTGACAGACAATTTTCCCGCTATGAGAACATGAAAAAGAATGGATTAAATTATGGAAGGATGGAGCTCAAAACTTACCAAAAAGTCTTCCCATATCCTGCCAAAGAGGCTATGACATCACATGATGTTATTCGTATGGCCTAAGACCAAACCATTACTGATTTATGGAGGGGGTTTCAGACCGTGACACGGTTAACACATGGACACACACAAAATGGCAAATTTCATGTATAATGGAAAGGACAGTGGTCTTTCTGACAGTTTTGTCATATTGTGAAGATTACTGTGAATCAACATTTGCAATCGTCTTGGGCAAAACAAGTTTCTTTACATGCTTATATGAAGACTGAATCTGACATTTGGAAAACAGGACGGCATGAAAACGCCCAAAACCAGTATTAAATATTCATTCTTGCTGAGGGAAATAATGCCATGTCTACACTTTCTGTATTATATGAAAGATAAATGTGTGCTAGTGTCCAAAACATCATTGGATGCAGTTAATAGTTAGTGGAATTGGCAAATAAAATCCATGGATTTAAAAGCGCAGGCGAATCGTAGAATCACTCATGTGCGTGCGTGTGTGTGTGTGTGTGTGTGTATGTGTTTGTGTGCACGTATGTGTTTAAGTATGTGTATATGTGTGGACAAGTATGCGTGCATGTGCGTGTTTGAGTGTGTGTGTGTGGGAGAGAGAGAGAGAGAGAAAGAGAGGGAGAGAAAGAGAGAGAGAGTGACACAGACGTATGCATTGACTTCTGACAGCTTGTTTTGTCTAATTGAAGACCCCTGCTTGCTACTTACTGTACATGATCATTACTGTGTCACGAGTGAAACCGCAGTCGTAATTTTTCCTGTAAAAACCGAGAGGGAACACTCACACATCTGCCATGAATTGATGTTTTGTTTACTTTTCCTGGTTTGTGGGTTCGGTGGCATCTGGTTTGCGGGTCTCTGCGATATTCCACTCCTTCTTGCGTAAAGTGTAGGGGGAAATTGAGGAAGAACAGGAGGATGAGGAAGAAGAAAGAGGAAAGAGGTGGATAAATGTCACTCTCGAAATGCCGTTCCCCCGCATGTGCAGTTTGGTACAATTGCCATCGGAATGGTGCTGACTGATCCACGTTTGCAAGGGTGAGTGTGTGGTCCCATTAACTGCGTGCGTGCGTGCGTGCGTGCGTGCGTGCGTGCGTGCGTGCGTGCGTGCGTGCGTGCGTGCGTGTGTGCGTGCGTGTGTGCGTGCGTGCGTGCCGGGGAAATGGAGAAACGGGGGAAATGGGGAAACGGGGTTCCCATTTATTGTGTCCGTGCCTGCGTGCCTGCGTGCCTGCGTGCCTGCGTGCCTGCGTGCCTGCGTGCCTGCGTGCCTGCGTGCCCGTGTGCATGCATGCGTGCTTGTGTGTGTCTGTGTGACTGTGTTTGAGAGAGAGAGAGAAAGAGTAACAGAGACCATGTTTACACATACAGCATGTAGATGTTATTATGAACGCCAGTATGTTTCAATTTGTTTGGGTCGTACATGGAAATATTGGTTGCTAATATTGATAGTATTAGTAACTGACTTTTAAGTGGAGATGTTTGAAAATAGACCTAAAACAAATATGTCTATGCAAGAAAGACCAAGAGAAATGCCAAGTTAAAAAAACGAGGACGTGTTTGGGTGGTTAAGTCCTCAGCAGTGCCATGTTTCCTTAAATAAAAAAATATCCACGTACGTATAGTAAATGGGACCAGAGAGAGAGACTGATCCTGCTTGGCAGTGTGCTGGTGGTGTGATGGGGTGGGGAGGGGAGAGTGGGGTCAATGATCTATCCAGAGGTCACACTCAAACTGAGTCATGTGACATCTGGGAAGCCCTCAGCTATGCTGACACGTTTTTGTTTTTCAACATGGAGGCCATTGGTTGTGTGTGTGTGTGTGTGTGTGTGTGTGTGTGTGTGTGTGTGTGTGTGTGTGTGTGTGTGTGTGTGTGTGTGTGTGTGTGTGTGTGTGTGTGTGTGTGTGTGTGTGTGTGTGTCTGTGTCTGTGTCTGTGTCTGTGTGTGTGTGTGTGTGTGTGTGTGTGTGTGTGTGTGTGTGTGTGTGTGCACGCGTGCATGTGTGCGTGTGTGTGTGTGTGTTCAAGCATGCGTTTGTGTCAACAATAATCTATGTCTGTCTACCTACAGGTATGTTTCTGTTTTGTAATGGGGAAATGCCTGTATTGGTAGGGGTGAGTGGTGAGGGTGTGATGGGTGACAGTGGGCAGTTTACTTTCAGCAAGTCATTCACAGAGATGGGTGCATGTTGTCAAGTCAACCGAAAAAGAGGATTTGTTTTTTGGTGTGACGCGGTCCCTGGTGTTGTTTTAAGGGGGTGGGGGGAGTGGCGAGGCCAAGCTGGATGTACAACAGAGGAAGGCATGGAGGGGAGAGGGATGAGATGGAGGATTTGTTTTTCGGTGTGGCACGAGTTGATTTTAGGGGGGTAGGGTAGGGGG
>NC_085866.1:38450592-38495592 GCF_034702125.1 Engraulis encrasicolus | reverse complement strand
AAAAAACATTGAATATTTACACTAATATATTAACTTCCAGTCATTGAAAATTGACCCTGACTGAAGTCTTTCAAAACACAGATCTGAAGAAGAGGTGATTAAGTAAGGGTTAACGTTCGGCGAGAAGGTCGCTACCGTGGAATAGCAGCACGACAGAGAGAATCTTTAGACCCCGACGCGGAGCGGAGGGGTCTTGTTCTCTCTGAAGTGCTGCTATTCCACAAAGCGACCGACTCGCCGAAAGTTAACCCGCTTATTATATGGATATACTTAAATGATTCACACATGGCGGGGACATTTCTTTAGGCCTATTTAATGTGAAGTCTACTATAGTTTTAATGTCAAAAGATTGTTGCTGCGCAAAACAAAACAGTGCCGTTGTGGAACTAACAGCTTGGTAGCCAGGACAACAGGTGTTGTCTATCACAGCAGCTGATTAGAGTCTTGTTGAAAAGTCGCTTTAGCAGTGAAAAGTCTTGTTGCCATTGACAGCGGTCTGTTATAGACCAACCCGTCCGTTATCGAAAAATAACAGACGTGCGAACGTTGGGGAGCCCCGTTGAAATGAATGGAGCATTCGACCGATGACGTCACAACCATATAATAATGGTGATTATGGACTTCCATGTTGAGAACCATCACACAAAATTGCCGCCATGTTGTTACCTCAGCCCAATGTGCAGTGTTCCGAATGTTTCAACAACGGTCTACAGTAAGTCAAATAAGCTCGCAAGGTGACCCTACGAACTACGACTGAATTCACTCCACTACTTATGACCATTACTTCCTTGACAAATGACTGTAAGTGTATTTGCTCTGTCCATTCAGGAACTACACGGCCACATTTACAACTGCAACTTCCATTAGTTAACAACGCTCATTGTTTCAAAACTAACAATGCCAGGGCACGGTCGCTCAAGGAGAGAGGCCCCAGTTGAATAGTGAGCATTAGGAGAGGGGCAACAGAAAAAAAAGCAGTAGAGTTAAAAGTAGAGGGGTAAAACTGTTGCTATGGTACTGGCGAGAACCGTTGATGTCAATATCAGCGCACCGGCAGCCTGGAAAACACCTAAAGTCTGATGGCAAACCCTGTTGTTTCAAATCACAACACAGGCTTTATCTAATCTCACTTTTCATACTTCATTAAAAGATAAACTGATAAATTCTGAGCTTTTGTTTTTGTTTGAACCTGACAATGCCTAGAAAGTAAATTAAGCTCAGTAAATCTACCAGTAAACCTATACCAGACTACAAAGTTAAACACATTTTTTTCCAGTTTTAAAAATTGTAATTGCAAGGAGTAATAGCATTGCATTTAATTACAATTCAATTCATTACATAAATACATAATTACATCTGACTTGTTCCAATGTTTACTAATTGAAATGTCATTTTTCTTTTTCAGGAAAAAAAGAAAACATGGGTCGGAAAATAAATTCAACATTCACACTTAATGTTTGGAGAGGTTTAGCTTGAATTAGGAATACATGCCCATACATAGTATTACTATGGGGTGAGTATGGTAAATTGTTGGTTTATTAATCTAAGGAAGAGCTTCACAAAAAATAAAATAAAAACAACAAACATACTCAGACAATATACCCCTGGCCCAGTGATTTTTTTCAGAGGCAAATAAAATATTAATATCATTCCCTTATAATTCAACAAAATGCTGCAAATACATTTTGGTTAACATACTCAAAACACAGAGAGAACAAACATCTTACACAATTAACATGTGTCCCTTTGTAAAATGTTTCTTTTAAAACAGACAGGGGAGGGTCATTGCACTTCAAGATTGTCAGACATACACCATTAAAATACACCAATTAACAAAGGCAAAAGAGCACCACGGCCTATCTCTCAATCTCGCACACGAGCAGAGGTGGCCAAGTGGAGAGTCGGAATTTCTGACATCACAAAGAAGAAGAAAAAACAGAATGTCTGTCTCTGTGCAGAGAGAGAGAGAGAGAGAGAGAGAGAGAGAGAGAGAGAGAGAGACAGAGAGAGAGACAGAGAGAGAGAGAGAAAGGACGGTTTTGTGGGAACACTTTGTGTTTTCTTGGCTGTCCTTATCTCAACATAAATAATGTGTCTTTAAAAGTTAATCATTTACATTTTGAGTATTGAAACAATTTCAGAAGTCATAAAAAGATTGTAATTTTTTTCTCTCTCTCTCTCTCTCTCCCAACACTGCTCCAGCATTTTCGAGTTTCGTGCACCCGCAGACAACTTGTTGACTCGTGGCGGGCTGTTAATCTGTCCAGCAGCCAAGCTTGTTAAAAAAAAAAGAAACGTGAATGATACCAACAACTGATACGTGGAACACATACTACCACAAAACAAAATAAAAACTGAACTGCAGCCATTCATAGTCATAAGTCATAAGTCATTCAATGCCTCTGTGCATCTCAAAGTCCTTCACGATCCACTTAACATTCTTCTCCCTCGAGCTCGTGCACACACAGAGCAGAGCAGACCAAACTCTGCCAGTGTTGCCGTGTGGGAGAGGATGAAGAGTTCTATAATTACAACAATAGGTAGTTATCAAGGGCCTGTGTGCATCCACACGTAGCAGGATTGTAGCATGGCTCTGGGTTGCTCCAGGGCACCAGTGAGGAGGGTCCCCTTCAGCCGACCCGCCCACCCCCCTTCTCTTCCTTCCCCAGGGAAGAGAGATCACGCCTGGGTCAAAGCACACCAAGAGTTCTGCGCAGCGATGGAGGTGGGGGTGAAAGAATAGTCCTCATATTTGATATCCACATGTCCTGAACTTGTGCTCTCCAGCTGGGAAGATGCCTGAAATGACACATTTGAAGACATTGAGAAAATGTAGGAAAAAGACAGTTGATGTGCAGTTCCAATATCCAATTTGTATTAGTTAATACATTTTTTTTTTTTTTTTTACAAAATAATTAACTAATATTTATTGATTTACACCACATCCTTTGTGTGTTCGTTGTTGTAAGGTACACAAGCCGTGCATGTTTATTGTAACCAGACAAGCATTTACTGTACAACACTGTGACTTCCACCAAAGAAATTAAAACAATTAAAGTAAGTATGTATGTTGACTAATTGCAATCTGTAGTACATGCATTTGTCAATCAGGGTTAGGAAAAGTGGTCATACTTTTAAAAAAGTGTGACAGTTACAGTTTCACTGTTTTCTTAACTGTGAAAAATCAATAATGTTCCGCACACACACATCACCGTTTACACATCATGTGTGTTTGAGAGACAGAGAGAGAGAGAGAGAGAGAGAGAGGGAGAGAGGGAGAGAGTGTGTATTTTGCGACTCCTGTGTGTATTTGCAGTAGCGCACAGTTACCTGGGAGACGGATACGATGGTCTGCCCGGCGTATGGGGAGGGCGCCATGTTGGGTTCACTCTTTATCGTGGAGGCGTTCTCAGACACAGACAGAGAGGAGGGCGAGCTGGTGCCGGAGGCTGAGGACCCTATGGAGGACACGAGGATATATAGCACACAGAATGAGACATCTAATCCACCAGGCACTGAGCAAACCAAAGGCAGCTTCTGTATTAATGAATAGCTCCATAAATTGATGTTTCTTGGTTCACTTGGGCTCGATTTATGATGCATGTTTATTCTGCATGGTCAATATATTCTTGGTTCAATATTCACAGCTATATGGAATTTTAAGAATATCATTTCTCTCACATAAGAACTTTCACAAGAAGAACTTTTTAAGAACTGTGTCAGATTTTAGAGTAGCATACCCTTAGTTGTATGTATTTCTTTGTATTTTGTCTGAAGTGGATCACTCATCATCTTACCTGAGGACGTTTTGGTCTTGGGCATCTTTGGTTTTCTCTTCCTGGTCTGAATACTCTCTTTCTTCATAGCCAGCGGCCTGGGCACCTGACAGGAACAGGAACAAGAAAATTTAGTCAGGTTGACATGGCTACAGCAATACTGTGTGTATACACTGTTGATTCAACACATTTAACATCTCCTAAAGTGTATCTGGTCTCAGACTACTCTCTAAGTGTTGAATTAACACTGGGTTATTTTTAATGTGTAGGACTGAGTCCACCTGAAATGACTGCTGCCCTACTAGGACTGTGTACATAACTGAACTAATGCCGAGCTTTTCCCTCTCCAAGCAAGAGGGGATTTTGTGACTATCACAAACAAGTACGGTACGGTGCTGTATTTACACTGCAGATTATTTTAAGATGTTATATTCAACAATTACAACGTGTTAAATAATCCTGATTCAATTTGAAAACCAATACCATTTAGGGGTCTTTACGAAGGCAACTGGATCTGACTGTGTTTACAGTGGTTGTTCTAAGGGGGATTCCTTTGCTGACTCCTTGGCTGGCCTACTGTACACCGTGCTGTCTCTCTGTGTGCTTTTAGCTACCCATAGACATCACTGTAACCTGCTTGACTTTGGTAGAAAAAACTCAAATTTGTGCATAAAATCTATACTGACTAAACTTCGGAATAGGTTTTCAGCCATTGGCTGTGGAAAATAAAATCAAGTAATGTCATAAAAATGTGTGGATGACAATACTGTGCAGTGTGTGTGTGTCTGTATTTCACTGACTGTGCGTACGGCTGCAAAGAATAGTAGACAGGTTGCACAAAATATGTATATTCATTTAGAAATGTAACTCTCTTTTTTCCAAATCAAATCAATACTCAGTGTGTGTGTGTGTGTGTGTGTGTGTGTGTGTGTGTGTGTGTGTGTGTGTGTGTGTGTGTGTGTGTGTGTGTGTGTGTGTGTGTGGTGTGCATACATGCTTAGTTGCATACGTGCCAAGGTGCATACAGTACGTGCAGGATGACTCACCATGTGGAGCTTCATATACTACGTGTGTGTGGGCGTGAAGGCATACGTGCCTACATGTCTACGTGTATGTGTACTTCGGAGCTTTGTGTGTGTGTGTGTGTGTGTGTGTGTGTGTGTGTCTACACCTCGCCGAGCTTCACGTGTGTGTGTAGAGTCTGTCTGAAGACTTTTTCACAGTCCACTTTCGACACTTCTCCTGTGTGCCTTGTGTGTGTGTGTGTGTGTGTTCGTGAGTGTGTGTGTGTGTGTGTGTGTGTGTGTGTGTGCATGTGTGTGTGTGTGTGTGTGTGTGTGTGTGTGTGTGTGTGTGTGTGTGTGTGTGTGTGTGTGTGTGTGTGTGTGTGTGTGTGTGCATGTGTGTGTGCATAACTCACCCCGTGGAGCTTCATATAGAGTCCGCATGCGTTGCAGACGGGCTCCCCCTCCGCGTTGCGGCGCCACAGGGTGGTGGTACTGGTGTGGCAGTTAGTGCAGCACAGGCCCACTCGGCGAGAGGTGGTCTGCTGTAGCAAGACAAGGCAAGGGGATAGAGACAACATCAGCCAGAGGAGTCGCAGACACATAACGCATGCCGTTCCACCTGTGGAACGCTGTAGTAGACATTGAAAAGTGAACTATCGTAGTACTAGACGACTATGACATAACCCAAGGCCTTTAGTAATGCGCTGCGACTTGGGTCTTTGCCATTCTGTTAACAGCAAATGTATAACGCTGTGTCTCAACGGGATCAACATATCTGTCTTTTTTTTTACACCTTCACACCATCTGTGTCGCGGCGGCGAAAACGGTATTAGGAGCAGGGTCAGAGAGCTGAGCAACATGACACATAGGCTGATAAGGCACCGTGATAACGCTTTGCTGAAAAAGCACTAAAATAAAAGTGCAAGTCATTAACGTGCCGGTCACTCTCTTCACATAGAATGGTCGACTTTCTCTTAATAGCCATGGTTGCTGTCAATGCAATGAATTTCCTTTCACAGATTGCATGTGTTTTTCAGACATTACAGTGGAGAATCTATGCTCACACTAGTATTATTGTTTGTTTACCAGGCTGCCTGAGTACTTCTGTGTGTGTCTGCTTTTGTGTGTGTGCGTGTCCATGCTTGTGTGTGTGTGTGTGTGTGTGTGTGTGTGTGTGTGTGTGTGTGTGTGTGTGTGTGTGTGTGTGTGTGTGTGTGTGTGTGTGTGTGTGTGTGTGTGTGTCCATGTTTCTGCGTGTGTGTGTGCACGTGTGACCAACCGAGAGCAAGAACATGTGTGCGTGGGTATGTGCACGTACAAGTGTGTGTGTGAGAGGACGAGAAAATGTGTGTGTGTGTATGTGTGTGTGTGTGTGTGTGTGTGTGTGAGAGAGAGAGAGAGAGGGGGGGGGGTAGAGAGAGAGAGAGAGAGAGAGAGAGAGAGAGAGAGAGAGAGAGAGAGAGAGAGAGAGAGAGAGAGAGAGACTTTACATAGTTTTGCATCAGTGGTGTCTAAGATAGGAGACAGGAATGCCGTGTGTATGGGGCTGGCAGCTCTGAGCCATGTGCTTTGTTGTGGGACCCCGGGTGAGAGTGAGAGTGAGAGTTCTCAGAAGACACAGCACAGCACAGCACTATGCAGCACAGTAGTTGAGCTCACTTCTATACTTGTTGCAGTACACTACACACACACACACACACACACACACACACACACACACACACACACACACACACACACACACACACACACACACACACACACACACACACACACACACACACACACACACACACACACACAGCAGGCCAACGCTACCCTACGCAGTTAAAAACAGTCAGCCCAAGGACAAGGTCAGTGAAGGACAAATACAAACATGAGCGAAAAAAAAAAAGATTAACGCCCCCTCGCTGAATCTGGACTAATTCACAGCAGCTGCCGTGGACAGAGAGGAGATGCATGGGAAAAGGCACAGCGGTGAAGGCCCCTTTCTCACTCTCTCTCTCACTGACTGCTGACTACCTTGTCCCACAAACGAGCTGACCTTGGAGCTTGGAGCATTTTTGCACCTTTCCTTTCCTCTTCACCCCTCTTTCTTTCTTTCTCTGCTCCTTTTTTTTGTCATTATGTATCACTCAATCCTGTCACTATATTGAGATATGTCTTATTTTGGATGAAACCAACACTTCTGCTTGTTGGGGTATTTGTCCAATGCCAAGATGGTCATCAACCATATCAGAGCAATCAACCCAAATTGAATCCATTGTATTTTGGTAAAGGCAGACTGAAGCGAACATTGAAACATCGGTCTCATATAATCCGGAGGTTTGCAAATCTTTCATTTTTTATTTCATAGTCAAGAGCTACCCAGAGAGCAAGATAAAGCAAGATAGAGAATTTTAAACTTGAAGCTTTGTGACTGGGAAGTAGCCAATGATTTGGAGAAAATGTTACGTTCAACTTTATAGATTTCCATTAATTAGCTGCAGTGGTGTAGTCTACGTAGAACACGGGTATACGGAGCATACCCACTTCTAATTTTCAGGGATACCAGTATACCCACTTAAAATTGATTGATACATTATTTTGAATAGCACAAATATATGCAGTATACCCACTACAAAAAATGCTCAAATATACAGTATATCCACCATAAAAAAGGTAGACTACACCACTGATTAGCTGGGAGAGATCAACAGGTTTATCAAGCTACTGGGAGAGAGCCTCAGGTTTACCAAGTGTTTGTCAATACTGCTATACATACAAGGCGTTTCTGGGGCTTGATCAGCGGTCTGTTGATGCCGTTCATCTTGTGGTAAAGGCCGCAGGCGTTGCACAGGTAGTGTCCCGTGCCATCTCGCCTCCACAGCGGGGTGGAGATAGAGCCACAGTTCACACATTCGCGGCCTTCGCCCGGCAACTCCTCCAACATGTCTGCGAAAAAACAAAACAAATACAAGGCGACCTTTAAACACTAGCAACCCACACAGCGCCACATAACCTCCTGTAGCATAAATTAATACGATGAAGGTGCTAGTGCATTCTCAGCGATAGGAGCGAGCCTATGGCATACATTTGGTGATCTAAACCAGGCTGGTGGGCTTGAATAAAATAAAACAATATGATAATTGAATCACAATGTGTAGAATATTAACTACATTAAAAATAGATAACAGGGGCGATAAAACAAATAGGCTTCTGAATGTCAAATCCGTGCGCAAAAATGTAAGGCGCACATTTTACGCAATATAAAATACACAAGACTAGAGTGTTAAAAAAGTGGAATTTAGGCGCAATTCGGTCCATTTAACCGCGATCTGAGCCAGTGTATCCCTGTACCTTGCCAGGATTACAGAAGTGGCTGTTAGGCCGAGTGGTGTGGCACGGGACTCAGACGAGAGGAATGTCAATGGTGGGCATTATCAGTGCCGAAGATCCAGGGGTCTCTGATCAATCAAGCGACTGACACGCGACGGCCTCCAGTAATTAACAGCCCGAATTCCAACACCAAACACGGCATTATTAATAAACAATATGTGATGTTGTCGGCGTCATAAATATTATGAAGCATTTTTTCCCCAATAGTAACCCAGTAATATCGTCTCCCGGCGCAGTCTACCACTGACACATGTTTCAACAGTGCATCTTTTTCTGTAAATCAATCGGAACACATTCTGTCCTCTCCACTTCAAAAGGCGACGTGTGGACAATCTGGCAACATTTACATCGATCGCTTAAGTCTGATTAAGGTGACAAAAGCTGTCAGTTGGCCTAAATGTTTATAACAACCGTGGTTTCTATGTGTGTATTGCTCTCTTTCATCAACTGGTGCCTGACAACCGACAATGGACTGGAATTAAATTACCATTTTCATTAAAGCAATTTAGAGACCTTGAACGAATGTGTATTTCCAAAACGTGTATTAGCAAAACGCGAGGCGATGTTTGTTTTAAAAGCAATGGCTCAGATTCATCAGCTCAAAGGACTGACACAATTGATGAGTTCAACCATTCAGGCAAAAAGGTCCATTAAAAATCAAGGCTACAACAAATAACTTTTAAGATCCTCAGCCTAGACTATTGCCAAGACGAGTATCAAACGGATTCGCCCTTGTCTAGCCTAGAAAACAATGTAATTAATGTATAGCACATCCGTTGGTATAAATAGCAAAACAATGTTTTGAAGAATATTTTATTGCCAATTTTGAAGTTCATCTTGACAGTATTTCTTCCTCCCTATTTCTGTTTTTGCCCCTCTAATCCATAACCTGCAGCTCCACACCAGTGACATTATTTTGTCATTCTTGATTTTACGCACACTAGGCCTACAATTAATCTACTTCCCCCATATACTGACTGTGTCTTTTCCCAAACGGTCAAACGTGCTGCGTGGTTCAAATATCTGTATAAGTTTCAATATTTTCTGTGCGCCTGAAGGAAAAGGCCTGCAAAACAAAACCTACCCAAACTGGACCTTCTTCCAGATAGCGCGCCCTGTCGTCCCTGAAGGCTGATCATGCCACCATCGAAGTGTCCAGGCGTCCAGGTCGTAGTCATATCTGGGCTCATATAAGCAGCGTACGGGCTTGAGTAGGATCCCCCAACCGAGCGCACCAAGGCGCCTCCATATTGGTCAGCTCGGCCGCTGTTGCTCAGTACCAGGGGGTTCTGGTACGCAGAGTCCCTACCGGTGCTACTGCTTACCGGAGGACTATGGGAGTAGGAGAATCCAGGGGGAGGATGAGGGCTGCCGGGGTTAAAAGAGGAGCTTTCCGTGCTCGACTGTGGCCAGCCATGGTGCCCACCGAGGCCGTGCGACTGATGGGTAGACTCGCACGTCTGCAGGTAGGGGAGGGTCTGCAGCATGGCTGGCACCCGGGTGGTGGGCACATACACGGGGGAGCTTGCCGAGGGGTGGATGTAGTTCCCAGTGTCATGTGCGTATGGAGACGGGTTGGAGGATAAAGCCAAGCTTTGGTACATTCTGAAGCCTGGAGTCTTCTTCTTGGGTAGTTGAGACGGTTTGATATGCCTTATCCTGAGTTAGAGGGTCACTGGTTCATTTATCTCCACAAAATGGTAAAAGAACTCCGGAATAGTCAGAGAGACAGCCCCGCTCCTGAAACAAAAAGAGAGTTGAATGGATTAACACTTTTGATGAATCCACAACAAAATCCTTAATGGATGCGTAGTCCTAAAACTCTTGTTGGAACACTGATCCCGCGTCACCTGTGCATAAACACCTGAATTGCTAATGTTAGAAGCTAAATCTATAACTCGTAGACTGATTGTCAAACATTTGAGACCGTTAATCCTTTTCAATTCGAGCACTCTGCTGGAACACTTCTGCATTTTACCAAGGCAAATATATTTCTCTCGCTGAAGTGTCACAAATATTTCAAACATGATTAGAATTATCACTGCTTGGGTATTTTGATTGACATTTAACGAGTGAAAACGATAATAAATGGCTCCCTGTATCTTTGCTTGAAGATATAAATAATTATCAGCAGTTCTAGATATCCCGAGAAACTCTAGGCTACTTGCGCCGTGTCATTAAATCATAACAATGTAGGGTCCGAATCAAAAGACACAATAGATAGCCTTGGGGCATATCTCCGATACATATATTTTTATCATTGTAAGCGCAGATCACATAAAACGTTGATAGCTGTATGCGCTGGGCTAATACAATTTCATCCAAGGGCTCTCTCGTATTATCTCACCAGATAAGGACGGTCGGCGATAAAGCAGGAACCCTCGCTTCAACTGGAGTTGATTGAATAGTGTTTTAGTCGACCTCTTTCTCCCAGTATGACCACGGAGCGAATAGCCAGCAGTAGGGTGGAGAAGAGATCCAAAAGGCTCCGAAAAGGAATATCTTATTTTCCACCAAAATTCGTTCGATCCCTCGGATAGTTGTTAAGTTGTGTCTTTGCCTTCGCTCTATCTGAAGATAGAAGCCGCAGCTGATAATCGCTAATATAACTGTTCTCTGATTCGCTCTCTTACTGGGTAACTTTTCTGCGAGTTATTTGTACGACGGAACCACGTGACCAGCTCCAAGGTAGGACCCGGCGCTGTAGGAGGAGAGGGATAGGAGGAAAGGGGCAGAGAAAGAGAGAGAGAGACACACACACAGGGGCAAGTACACCTGAAATGGACCCACCTTTTGCTGATTCCGCTGAATCTGTTCTCTGTTCTGAGTTCCCTGTTTCGAAAACAAATGTTAAATACACTTTTCAGTCAATAGTCTCTGACTAATCAAGGAAGGACAATGATTTGGTCAACAGCATGTTTGAGTTCCTTCTGTTTCGTTTTCAGTAGTCCACTACTGGTCATATCATAAGACGCCAAACTCTACTGTTGAAATCAGTGCATTTTAATGACATTTGGCTTTTATCGACGTTTTATTTTCCACTCCACGTTTTACACGCAACCTAGCTCGTAATCTGGGCTACTGTGTACACGATGCCTGCAAACGTTTTAATTGAGCATTCCAGCAAAATAAAAACGTTGCCGTAAAATAATTCCTGCGTCTGAAGGGGAATGTTATGTTAGCTTTTATGGCCAGATAAATGTGGCTGAGTTCTCTATAAAAGCAAGAGGGAGATAAGAGATACGACCAACAACTATCCATGATCATACAACAATAATCACACTCATTACAGAGCAGGATGGAAATATTGTTATCTTAGCGGTTGTGTTTGACTAGCCTTGCCTCCACAAAAAGAAAAACTAGCAATAAAAATAGCTATATGAAATAATAATTGCCCAAAATTATGCCATGCTTGTCAACAAAAATAAATAAATAAATAAATAAAACAAAATCAAGCAATGTAAATGGTGTTGTTGCTATTGTTGTTGTTGTTGTTGTTGTTATTGTTATTGTTATTGTTATTGTTATTATTATTATTATTATTATTATTATTATTATTATTATTAGGCCTATTATTATTATACGTCTACACTTACAGTAGGCCTATTATTTACCTCCCAACTTTGGCTAGGCCTACTTGTATACAAACTATATACTATATGCAGATCATGTGTCATCGCCAGCATGTAGCCTATCTAGTCTGAAAGTCTCCTCGTGTTCATAATGTTTGTGGGTGATTTCTGGTAGTAGACTGTCTGCCTTACCCCTCTGGACAGGTCACAGATAACGAGATTAATTAATGATGTTCTGACCTGTGAACTCGGCACTCGCGCCTCGCGCAACCACGAGACAATCGACCACAGGAGATGCTGTTTGAAACGCGAGCTGGCCTATTGTTTGATCATTAGGGAGAGTCAAACACGTCGACACTTAATCCTCCTCTTCATTTTCTTCAACTGGCTTTTAATCAAGGACGGGGTTCGCCGTCGCCACGTCTCTCATCATTGACCAGTCTTTCCTACAGTCCAATTGCCACACTGCCCAGTCGAGGTCATTAAATCAGATGCAATATACAAGAGGAGTAAACACGTAATCTACAGAGTCAAGAAGGAGGGACAGCAGGTATATCCTATGTCTAAAAAAAATAAGTTACAGCTGTAAGGTGTGTTTTAATCTCATTATTGAAGTTTTTGAAGAGTGAAGTGCCATGCGACCGATAGCCTATTCATAACGGTGTTTCATTAATTTAAACTTTATTACATTGTTGTCTCAAGTTGTGGACTTTTCTGGCAAATAAATAAATAAATACAGACAGAATATTATTAACGACAATGATGACGATGAGGATAATGAGCAAAATAAATTCAATTTTGATGGAACTGAGTCTGAGGACTGCCCTAAGGTGTGTGCGTAAGTTTCGACTGCGGCGTTTATGTTGTTGTACGCGCTTGGATACTATGCGTTCTTCCTTTGTGAAACAATTAATTGTCTTTCGATTAACTATTGCAAAAGACTATTCCTGATGAATCTCAGTGAGGTTATTTAAACCCAAAATGACAGGTTTTGGTCTGGAAACTGGTTTTATTTTAGATGGCATCCTTACTATAACTCATGCGTAAAAATCACTTGAAAGACTTTGATCCCTCTAAAAAATACTAAAAAAGTGAGGAAAAATACAGTGACACTATGCACACTTCGCCTTCCATAAATTACAGAAACATGGCTCCTTCTTTTTTCCCTCAGAAATAATAAGACACGTTTGGGTATATGACCAAAATTGCAAAAAAAATTATATTCAATTTTATTATTACCATTATTATTATTTACATCGACTTAAAATTCACTTTTACGCATCTCTGTCTGTTTGAGGCTATGATTTATTAAATTCAAACATCAAATAAAGTAATTGGTCAACAATGTAATCTAGACAGTTACAACCTGGCACATTTCATTGCCTAAAATACTATTCTCCATACACCAGATGGCGTGATAATCGGTATATTATTTTACATTCTTTTCTAAAAAAATTCTGAATATTTAACAAGGCTAGAAAAGCTTCTTTATATGTAACATTCGTCATAAACTCAAATAGGGTGTAACAGAAGATAGCATGTAATTTTTTGTATGATACTGGAATGTGAACTTGCTTCAAAAAACTCGGTATTTGATCTTGGAAGTGGGGGTAAGAACGTTTGCCTTTATAACGAATAACAAACTTCTCTCACACCGAATAAAACGATTCTGAACGTTATTAATCTAACTTTGATCCCGTCCTTATTCGCAAGCAGGTTCACTCACAGTGCTTTGCTGTCTTAACCTCAATAATTCAAGGACTACCAAGAGCCAGGGTTAACGCGTGCTGTAATGCTCGTCTCTCGCGGGTGGACGGCTGATATCGCGCGCTTATGAATGAGGTGCCTCTTGAGGCCTGCTCGACCAGAGACTCATTACGCAGTCCATCACGCGCTCCAAGCCACAGCGCAAGGGGGTAGACAGTATGCGTCCGCATAGGTCAATTTTTGGTTATGTAAATAAAAATCAAGTAGTCCTCGACTCGGCGCATACTTGAATCACAAATATATAATTTATGAGAGCATAGAGAGAGAGAGAGCGGGAAAAACGTCGACGCCATCCCATGATCCAATCGAGCTTTTCATTAGACGCCACGCTTTTGTTTGATAAGCGCGTGTCGCCAGTGGTGTATTTGTGGACAGCATTCCTTAACCCTAAACTGAAGGTTTATCCTCATTTTAGGAGACTCCGAGAGATAACCGTGGAATTCCGCTAGGTATTTATTGTCTGTGAAAGTAGTATTGCTGAGATGCGCATAGCCTCTTTCCTCTTCTATGACATGCTCGCCCAGTTTATTGAAGTCAGAGCAGATTCTCAGAGTGAGACTGAGCCCAAGCCAGGCTTTAAGTGAATTCTCATATACAGTTGGAAAAATATCAAACTGGCAAGCCATGATTTACCCAGTGCTACACGTACACATCTATTGGGGCTTTGACCTTTCTGAAGGTATAGTTTTAGTTTTAGGGAGTGTGTACAATGTGACTACATCACCACTCATGATATGTGTGTTGTGGTATGTGTGAAATATGTACACCCTTTTTTGTATTAGTGTGTGTACGTGGTCATGTCCAGATATGCACATTGTGTGTGTGATTTAATATAAGATACCAGTAGCCTATGCACTCACATTAAGTGTATGTCCGTATGTTTGTGTGTGCATTAGGGTCTCTCTGTGTGTGTGTGTGTGTGTGTGTGTGTGTGTGTGTGTGTGTCTTGTGTACGTGTGTCGGCGCATGGGCGCCTTCATATATGTGTCTATGTATACATCAATAAGGTATGCATTCACACAGGGTTCTGGGTATCGCACATGTGCACCTTGATGGGTGTGTGTGTGTGTGTGTGTGTGTGTGTGTGTGTGTGTGTGTGTGTGTGTGTGTGTGTGTGTGTGTGTGTGCACCACACCACTAATCTCGGTTGTGTGTGTGTGTGTGTGTGTGTGTGTGTGTGTGTGTGTGTGTGTGTGTGTGTGTGTGTGTGTGTGTGTGTGTGTGTGTGTGTGTGTGTGCACCACACCACTAATCTCGGTTGTGTGTGTGTGTGTGTGTGTGTGTGTGTGTGTGTGTGTGTGTGTGTGTGTATTATGTGTATGTGGATACATTTTGCTCGTGTGTGTGTGTGTACTATATGACTATGTGTGCACATGTGATGTGTTAAACTGGTGTGTGAGTATGACTGTGTCCGTCTGCACTGTTCTCCTCTCCACCCCACCCATGTCCATGTGTTTCTGTGTGTATGTGTGTGTGTGAGAGCTGTGGTGCCCTGTTTCTCTCACAGTCAGTCTTCTGGGGGGGAGCGAGCAGCAGTGGAGACAGAGACAATGTCTCCAGACCAGGCCTGGATTGGTGGTCTGGCATACAGGGCGTTTTCCGGTGGGCCCAACAGTCCTCTCCTCAAGGGCCAAATGCTGATGGTTTTGAATCATTTATCTTAGAGACTTGCCCACAATTTAGGAGGGGGGGGCAAAAACTACCCAGGCTTTTTTTTCGGTCCAGGTCCAACCGAGGCAGACCCAAGTAGAGCAGAGTAGGCAGAGACAGAGCCAGGCAGGCCAGGGAAAGAGAAAGCAGACCAGGCCCAGGGATAGGCAGGCAGGCTGTTGCCACTGCTGGGGAATGCGAGGCTGGGAATGCTGCAATGGAGTCAGCCTAATCTCCAGCGGCGGCCAGGCCAGCGTGGAGCGGAGCGGAGCGGAGGGGCCAGAGCAGAGCAGAGCAGAGGCTGGCTCCTGTCTGCCTGTCTGCCACTTCCCTATCTGTGTGTTTCATTTCACACTGTCACTCCCTATCTGTGGCCCAGGCTGCAGGCGAAGGCAAGGGCTCTCGGCAGGGGGGCTCCCTCTTTACACAGACTGGACCAGGGACTACCAGCTCATGCGCGCACGCACGCACGCACGCACGCACGCACGCACACACACACACACACACACACACACACACACACACACACACACACACACACACACACACACACACACACACGGAGACAGAGGGGGAGAGAGATGCACATGCATATTCAAAGAGATACAAGACCACACATGAACCACATAGCGCAGTCAATGTGCTTTTAAGAAGTATGGAAGGGTGCATAAATGGACATATATAACGGCACACACGAATGGATGTGTTCAATGGGAAGATGGGTACACATACACATAGGCACGCACGCACACATACACGCACACACACTCATACTTATGTAGGCCTATTACCATGAAAACCGATTATTTGAATTTAACCATGGCAGATTCACTGCCATTGATTCATGTCTAAAAATACCCACACGCACTCTAATGGTTATTTGGAGACTAAGCTGAAAGGAATGCGCGGCCGACCAGCCCAGGCCAGGCCTGGCCAGGACCGACCCCAGCCAGCATTGCAATGCATGTTGGGAAAAGCTCGCCACCAGACACATCTCGGTCTCTCTGTCTCCATGACTCTCTCTCTCTTCTCTCTCAGCATCTTAAGTGCTCCCACGGCACGGAGACCATTTTTTGATGTGTGACCTTCTCTCTTGCGTCCGATTATGCTCTGCACTCTCTACTGCTCCCCCTACCACCATCTCCCCTGCACTCTGCAGCCCCCACCCCAACATCTTGCACTCTATACACCCCTCTCATCCCACCCTGCACTCAAGCCATTGGGGACAAGGGTCAGAGTTCGTGCAGGTTGACGCAAATTCCAACCTCTGTGAACTGGATGAGGCTTTTGCCAGCAAAGCAGATATCTATTACTTGACCACCACACTGATTATTTTAGGGATGTGAGAAGATAACGCTTGTTGGAGCCTTAGTAGACACAAACACTAGGTGGTGATTCGGCGTCTGTGGTGGTTCCTTTCTGTTATTGTAGCTTTCGTATGGATTCAAGCAGTGTGCAAAGAAGGCAAAGAGTATGCCTACAGGTGTTGGAGTAATTTCTTGTTTCTGTCTTTTTTTTGGAGGGGAGGGGGGGTAGTGCTTTTATTGTGATAGGATAGTGAAGATGTGACAGGAAAGCGGTGGGCGAGAGAGAGAGATGGTGTAGGACTTGGAAACGACCCAGACCAGACTTGAAACTGGGTCCCAATGATATGGTGCGGGTACCGTGCGCGTTGCGCCACAGCACCCCGCAATCCCTTATTTCTGATGTTGACTCACTGTAAGTGAGGACAATAGAGGACCTGGGAGAGTATGATATTTTACCCTTTTAATAGAATAAAATGAAATCAAATGGAATAGAGAGCCTTTATTGTCATTATTTACAGTACCATGAGATTGAAATGTATTATAATAGTAGGCCCATTATACCCCCCATACAATGCAATGGCCTTAAATCTCTCTCTCTCTCTCTCTCTCTCTCTCTCTCTCTCTCTCTCTCTCTCTCTCTCTCTCTCTCTCTCTCTCTCTCTCTCATCACATCTCTCACAAAGCCAATTTACTTCACATACCATGTCAGGCTGGCTTCAAGTAGAGGAAGAGGTAGACAGTTAATCATCTTGGACAAAAGGCAACTGGCTGCGTGGAAACAAGCTATCAATTTCAGGTAGAGTAAGTGCTGCTCACTGACAAGAAATTGAGACATGGTGATATAAGCGTAAATAGATGAGTTTAAGCATTGAGAGTGTGTTTGTGTTCTTAACTTCAGTGTAGTTGGCATGTACAGGAGGGTCTGGGTACAGTGCCAGAGTAACACACAGGCTACAACCTAGGGGCACGACCTGCCAGGTGGCCCACGGTTGGCCAAAGTGGGGTGGGGGAGTGCGGACAGAAATGTGACAAGATGCAGTATTGAACAATTTGTCTGCACATAAGTTATTCACTCCTATCTTGGTATTATACCACCATCTTTGTCATTTTCCTTCAGCCTCCAGCAGCCTGTAGACTAGGGCCCCCAGCCCATCTTGATCCGGTCTGGGTAGCACCTGAGCAGGGGCCAGACAGACAGGTAGGTAGGTAGGTAGGTAGAGGACCCAATGACCTGATGGCCGGCTCACTGTAGCTGGCCCCCTTGTCAAACCGTGTGGCTTTTCTTGGGCTGTGATCACACAAAACACAGATTTCTGCTCGTGAAGGCTTGTGGCCTTGTGGCCTGCGATCACACCAAAATTTTGCTTCCAATCTGGTGACCAACAGAGAGAATGTGGATTTTTTTTTTAATTTTAAATCAGGGAATGCAAATATTGTCAGATAGGGATTACTGGATACGGAAAACTGCCTGTGATTTTCTGCTAAGAGTTGAACTTTTTCCTATTCAATCTGCTTGGAGCCGACAGGCAGAAAATCCATGTTCCCTGATAGTCATAGCGGAATACGCTCACTTTCATTAAGAACCAACAGAAAGAAAATATGTCTTGTAATGTAACATTCACATGTAGTATGATCACAGCCTTAGGAAAGAGAAGTGCCCCGGCAGTCACTGTGACAGGGCTCAGGTGTGGCCGGCAGCTTTTGTGCACACAATAGGAAGGCGTCTGCAGGTACACATAGGTCTGCACTTCAGTGGAACCCGTCTGTATGTACTTAATAAGTGTGTGTGTGTGTGTGTGTGTGTGTGTGTGTGGGTGTGTGTGTGTGTGTGTGTGTGTGTGTGGGTGTGGGTGTGTAAGAGAATGAGAGAGACAATGAGTATTTGTGTGGGCAAAAGTGTGTGTGTGTCTGAGGGGAGGGAATGAGGGAGAGTGTGTTCATGTGTGGGGGCGCAAACGTATGTGTGTGTGTGTGTGTGTGTGTGTGTGTGTGTGTGTGTGTGTGTGTGTGTGTGTGTGTGTGTGTGTGTGTGTGTGTGTGTGTGTGCGTGCGTGCGTGTGTGCGTGCGCGCACGTGCGTGCACATTGCATATGTATGCACACACAGTTGCCAAACCTCCGCCCTCGTGCAAGACAGTGAGAGTACCCGAACGTGCCTTTTCATGACGACAGGCGTGCATGGCTGCCAGCCACAGTCACATCAACGGAGGCCCATTTATTTCCCAAGGAGGCCTTTTCTTCTGCGTGCTGAAAGCAATCAGAGCGAGAAACACCTGGATTAGATAAGGCACCTCGGGGCGGATATACGCCAGGCCAACTATCAGTCTGCAGAGAAGCCACGGGACATGAAGCCAATCTGTTACGGGCCTCCACAAGATACCTCGTGTGATTGTCATAAAGTCATTATCAACCAATATAGATTACAATACACACAAACGTGTTAGAGCTTCACAAGATACTTTTTTCTCTCTTGACTGACTTGAGTGTTGAGTTGAGTGACATGGGGAAATATATTTCATTGACTTTCACACTTTTTTTGCTGCTTTCGAGACACAACTAGAATAGCTTAACACTAAAAGCAGATGGCCGTCATGTGAGCGAAGCTGCCATACTATGTATGTACTGCCTGTATTTATAGTATCAAAATGTATCATTTTTCATTTTAGTAGACGTAATAAAACTCTGCGGCACATCAGTTCCACAAAGACCTGTGTTGGATTAATACCCAAAATAATATGCCTACGTTTTGAGAACACGGCTGTGTTTTTTCTCCGTCCATCTCTGTATTTCTCTCTCGTATTCTGATTTGACTTGACCCGTGAAGGAACTCCACTTATCTGAGAACTGCAGTCAAAAAATGACAACAATTAGTTTCTCACAGCACTGGCAAAAACTATTTTGTAACCAGACAAAAAAGGCTCCGATATGCTGTGAAGTTTAAAAAAAATGCTTAAATGACCTACAGAGCTAAAAAATGATCAACGTTACTATGAGCACATGTAGCAGAATAAATGTGTTTCTCACAGTAGCAGCACAACTAAGAAAACGAAAATCGTAGCACACAGACAAAACAGAGCCAAGCAAACACTTAAAGATGAAGGCAGGGTGGGGTTACGTATATAAGTTTTAAACTGGCAAACTTCCCGAAAAGGTCAGACCTTGTGTGCACCCAAGATCCTGAGAATGTAACATTATTTTTCAAAAGATTACGCAGTACGTAAACAAACCTAAATCTTCTTGGTTTAGCTTTCCACAGCTAGGTGGTGACGACTCTTCTGAGAGAGATTACAGCGAAACGTAGCCTGATAAGGAGGTAAAGAGCCTGAATGTCAATTTTGGACAAAAATAAAACAGCTATGCTCATCCTGGACCACTGGGTTTACATATAGACGCTTGTCAGGATTCTTCTGAGGAGCCTAATACAGGCATGGTGTTCATAAATACCCGAATGGCTTCATGTATTCTCATCCTGTGTTTTCCAAAACAGTGTCTCGTATGTTCTGTTCCCTATCATTTCACCACTTAATGTCCCAAATATTGGGTGCATTTGACTTTTTTTCTTCTATTTTCCTTTTTTTTGTGTGACCAGCGGTAATGAACGGTTAAACAGAGTGTGAAACATCTCCCCCATAGGCGCCATAAAAAGCCAATTTACACAGATCATTTACCACGACCACACAACACTGCCTTGCAACCAGCTGTCAAAGACCCAGCAATTCCCCCGCAAACAAACAACTTAGCCATCCAAATGGGAGAGGAGAGGCTGGTGGAGGAGGTGGAGGAGGGGGCATTAGGCACAATGAAAAACAGCTGGAGGGGCTAACAAGGACCCTGGACATGCTAGCGAACGGGGCTCGGTCCGGAGAGACGTGTGTGTGTGTGTGTGTGTTTGTGTGTGTGTGTGTGTGTGTGTGTGTGTGTGTGTGTGTGTGTGTGTGTGTGTGTGTGTGTGTGTGTGTGTGTGCCTTGGGGTTGGAGGGGGGCAATTGATCCACAGTGGCGTCCTTTGGTCCCTGTGTGCGCAGCCTGAGTGCTCACTCTATCAAGGTAAACAAAAAATACAAAAAAACCCTGCAAAGTGTTGGGAGACATAGAGGCAGATACTTAGGAAAGGCTCAAGCGGTTACTGGTGGAGGTGGTGGTAGTGTGTGTGTGTGTGTGTGTGTGTGTGTGTGTGTGTGTGTGTGTGTGTGTGTGTGTGTGTGTGTGTGTGTGTGTGTGTGTGTGTGTGTGTGTGTGTGTGTGTGTGTGTAAGGACCGGAGAGAGTACCGGCTGACATACAGAGTTTGCGCTATAGTAAATTATGTACACATTAGTGACACTTAAATGTTTACGGTCGTGTTGTGACAGACAGTAAGGGACAGTGGGGCTGAGAGAGGCTACTAGTGTGACAGGCCTCAGCTTGCCTGCATGGCCTGCAAAACAAGTTCTTGGACATTTGTCACTATGTCACTTCATCATTTTGTGTTTATGTGGACTTGCTGAAGTTTATTAAATGTCATGCCCTCATGTAAACATGGACACATTTTTTCCTCTTTATTTATGTCTCTCTTTCATTTTTTTGGTACTATTTGTGTAATTCTTTCTGCCATGGCTAAACTTGATTTATTTATTTATATAGTTACATTGACAATGTCTTTAAAGATAAATTGTTATGACATTTTGAATATATTTTAGACATATTTCCTTTCACATTCACCCTGTGTTAATATGTGTACTGTAAATAAAACACTCAACTTGGAACATGGCTGCTTCTGAAATGGCCATGTTTTAGAATTTTGGTTAAAGCAATATTTTATATTTCACCTGTACAACATTTCAAATTGTCGCCAGTGTAGTAACCCAGTGCCCTACCGTTAGGCCACGGCAGGGCCTATATATGATATATTTTACAATCAATAATGAATAGAAATGTAGACTAATAGAGGCCCAAGAACATCCAGAAGCATACGTATAACAGTAAATCTGTACAACAGTGTGTGTGTGTGTGTGTGTGTGTGTGTGTGTGTGTGTGTGTGTGTGTGTGTGTGTGTGTGTGTGTGTGTGTGTGTGTGTGTGTGTGTGTGTGTGTGTGCGTTTATTTATCCTGCTGGGTGACAGTGACCATTATTTGTGATATGAATTATGTGATATGAAACTTGCATATCACATACTATCTTGTTTGATGTCCTTCGCTGTGGTATGTTTTCAGGACTGGTTAGAACAATTTGATCTGTCCGTACAATTATCTATTGGCGCCAGTTATTTACTGAAGAAAAGACGCAAAAAAGTCAGCAAGTAGTCTCAATCTGCAGTACACTCCGTACTTGGTGTCCGTCCGCAATCATGCTAGGAACATACAATAATAATACCAGCAACTCCTGCCATCATTGTCTTATCATAGCAGGCCTGTTGTTTTTAGCGATAAGCTTCTGAGGCAATCAATTGTTTTCAGGATAATGCTACTTGTTAATTAGCGAACTCATAAGGGCTATGATTATGAATCATAGACTATGGGTTTGTTTTACGTTTGTTTAAGGTTTTGTAATACTTGCAAAGTCAAACACTCAACTCACGGATGTGAGCGAGACACTTGGAAGGAGAGCACGTAGTAGACTGATAGCCAGTCAGGATCACTTTAAAGAAACAATTTTATTAACTAGTTTCAGACAAGGCCTTTAATATTTAAAATGTATACAAAGTCACAAATAATGACACCTCTAAATGAAGTTTGTTGGAAATAAAATTACATTTCATGCATTGATTGAAATATTGTGTTGAACTTCAATTGTAATCAGATTAAATATTGTTATTGTTATTATTGTTAACTGGCAAACAACTTGGTCATTGGAATGATGGAATAGATTTAAGATGTTATAATTTTTAGACATTCTTGTTCAGTCATCTTTCAAAATTGAATATATAATATGACTGATTTTCTTTCCAATCAAGACTCACTGTAAATGTATGACGCTATCAGACGGCCTATAATATTTCCATGCCAGTTATTTGTCTGTGATTAAGTATTGTTGATTAGCCTTTTTTCATGTATGCCTTGTCGTAATTGTTTAGCTTGAAGCCACATTTCAGTTACACTTTTTTAGTGGTTCTTTCAGAACAACCCCAAACTCAATAATGAGCAATTGAACATACTGTACTTTGTCATACTACAATAATCCTGACTTAAACACTAACTCTAAAATGAAAATTAAGTATGCCTTTACTAAGTGAAACAATGTAAACTCATATTCAAATATACACTAAAGCTATATTCTCCACGTTCAAATGTAGACATTTATTTATAAATGTTTCTGAAGTGACAAAGTGGCCTGATTCTCTGCGTGAGAGAGTGAAGCAGAGAGCGGCCAAGCTAAAGCCAAAGGATGATGTGGAGAAGAGGGCGGCTGTAAGAAACAGGCCTGGAGCCCAGTTTGTTCCGGTGGCATTCGAAATGAACTTTGCATACGCGACCAGAGGTCTGCTTGCTAGAAGGATGATGTCAATAAGGGGGAAGAGAGAGAGAAGGAGGTGGAGGAGAAGGAGGAGGAGGAGAAGGAAAAAAAATCAACATTTCCTTCTGCACATATGAGGAGGCCAAGGTCCAGCTCTTGTGCAAGGTCTTGATTTACTGATCAAACCTCAGCGGCGGCGACGGAGGAATGCAGGACGGCAAAGCCTAGCCAGCAAAAAAAAACCCCACTCACAGTCACACAGTCTCACCTCCGGAGCCCTTGCCTCAGAGTGCAAGAGTGCTTCAAATAGCCGACTACTCTCTTTTTAACCCTTGTGTGGTTTGCCATACTTTGCTTGTCAGGAATTGTTCTCATAGTCTCCATAATTACGGCGAAATCCCTGTGCAATGGTGAATATTTGTGAATATATGTGCAATGTTGTGTGTAATGTCCTTGTGTCTTCTTCTGTATTTATGTATGTGTTTATGCTACTTGACAGACACCTTTATTTTCCTCGGATCAATAAATGATATTCTACTCTACTATACTCTACTAATTAATGCATTAGAAATAAGTATTTTCAAATTTTGTTTATTGAAAAGACCAAATAAGGTTATGAGTTGGATCAATATGACCTCAACAACACGAACAACCAAAAGGTGAAAAGAATTAGATGGTTTAAGGGGCTTTCTTTAGGTCAGAGAGGTCAGAGTAACCATTTTGAGCCAAATACAATAGCTGATCTTTGCATTCATTTAGAATAACATGAATTCCAACTTCTCCAAAATGAAAGCATGACAAAGCTGCACTACCTGATATGACTCAATATACTCACAGCCTCACCAGTGCTGTGGGCAAATTATCATTTTATCAAAAAAAGGAGCTGATAAAAAAATATTTTATGAATTTTTTTATGGCCCTTTTAATCTGAAGTTTATGTTAGAGTCGCAGGGCTTTATGGCTACTGTGTTATGTCTGTGTCGTGCTAGACAGGAGATGAAGGGCCGGAACTGGGCCTAGAGAGGGCCGGAACTGGGCCTAGAGAGGGCCAGGGTACTGCAGGATGCTGCCTATACCATACGACTGGACTGCAGCACCCCCTGTCCTACTGTGATGAAAAAGTGCTGAGGTGGGGGACAAACACACACCGGCACATACGCACGCACGCACGCACATACACACACACACACGCACACAGACACACACAGGCCTGTACTCTCTCTCTCTCTCTCCCTCTCTCTCTCTCTCTCTCTCTCTCTCTCTCTCTCTCTCTCTCTCTCTCTCTCTCTCTCTCTCTCTTCCCCTCTCTCTTCTCTCTCTCTCTTCTCTCTGCTCTCTCTCTCCCTGGCCAGTCTGCTGACTCCTAGAGAGTGAGCTCTGGGCTGGCTCATTATATTGTGTAAATGCAGCACTGCACGTTTGCCTGAGCTCAACACTCAGGTGAATGGTTCATTTCTTCACCTCTTAACCCCCCTCCCCCCTCTCTCTCTGTGTCTCTCATTTTCTTTCTCTCTCGTTCTCTTTCCCCTCTCTGTTCTCTCAATCTCTTTCCTTTTTACAGTCACTATACAGTCACCATGGCTTTTTCTGTTGCTGCTTTTTACAAGACTCTCCTTCAGAGGTTATAGGGACAAGAAGATAATGAGAGAGAGAGAGAGAGAGAGAGAGAGAGAGAGAGAGAGAGAGAGAGAGAGAGAGAGAGAGAGAGAGAGAGAGAGAGAGAGAGAGTGAAAGGGGAAAGTGTGAGAGACTAATAAAAGAGGAAAGCAATACCAAACATTTGCATGATAAGGGAGACATGGTCAGTAGCAAAATGAGCAAGGCCCCAGGGCTGAAAGAAAAGGCAGAGCAAGAAAATGAAAAAAGGAGATAGGCCTACTCGAAATGAAAGGACACAGACTGGTGCGTTTACGGAAAGAGCTGACCTGTGAAGGCCATTTTCAATAACTTTTTGAATACGAATGTTTTGAAATGGTGCCTATAACCACACAATAACTGCGTAAAAAGGGAATGATATTAGCACTTGCTTAAATAAGTCGTTATAACTTCACATGTGCACAGTCGGCAGTTTAGACCAAAAGAATTTGACCTTGTTATAACTAATATCAATAGTTTTACCCAATGTGATTCCCTAAATTCTGGAACCTTAGAATGCCAACTTTACTGGTCTCTGAAAGTAAAGACATTTATTTTTCACTGAAAAATCCGGCCACTGTTATTTTCACAAACAGAATAATTGAATTCAGTGTGTGCATGACATGAATAGTTAACTCACGCCGAGTGGTCATGGAGGGGTCACAAATGTCCCACAGAAGAGTTTAGCCGGTCGTAGTGGCGCAAAGAGTGAAGAGCTACATTTGAATTGAATGGGGGCACGCTGTAGAGGTGTGACACGCGTGTATGTAGAAGTGACGCCTCGTAGCGGCTAATAGCTCAACTCACCTCTTCCCTCCCAAAGGTTAGGCATTCAGAGGCAGGCTGTTTGCTTTTCCCATCCCTCACAGGCACCTCCATCTCCAGGTGCTCCTCGGGGAGGAGGACCCACCCTGCAGCTCACCTCATCACAACCTGTGGAGAGAGAGAGAGAGAGAGAGAGAGAGAGAGAGAGAGAGAGAGAGAGAGAGAGAGAGAGAGAGAGAGAGAGAGAGAGAGAGAGCTTAACACACACACACCAGGGCTTGACATTAACTTTTTCACCCACCGGCCACTATGGCTAGTGGATTTTCAAAGTCACTAGCCATTCAGGTATTCCACTCGCCACAAATTTTATATATATATTTTTTTCTTGGTGGTGTGCGTCTAACCTCAGAAGATGAGTGTATAGCATTCTACATGGAAGTATATCAAGCAAATAGAAACGTTTTTTTTTTTTTTTACTTAAATACAGTACAAACAGTTGATACACAAGGGGCAAACAACAGAATATAGGCCACTATGATGCGTATGTCATGCCAAGGAATAAGCTGCCAGCCAAATTGGCTAGTGACCCTGCAAGTATTACTAGCCACAGCCCAGTTTTACCAGCATTTGGCCGGTTGGCAGGTGCCAGTGTCAAGCCCTGACACACACACACACACACACACACACACACACACACACACACACACACACACACACACACACACACACACACACACACACACACACACACACACACACACGCACACACACACAGTATGCAGTATCCACATGCATTCACTTCTATGCACACACTTCTGAGGTATTAATGTCTTTATTGTCAATGACCACTGGATGTGAGACGCACACACACACACACACACACACACACACACACACACACACACACACACACACACACACACACACACACACACACACACACACACACACACACACACAGGGGTGGGAGGGGGCGATATCACCAATGCATAATGGAGAAATAACCTAGAGGGGCATGTAGGCCTAGACTAGTTAATTTGCATTGATCAATTAAGTAAAAACAAAACAATAGGCAGACAACAGAGACAAAAATAGAGATAATTACAGTACTCCAACATGGTAGTCTATCATTGTCCAGTTATCGCCTTGTATGCCTAATATTAGCCTATGCATATCAGACAGTCACCGTCAGTATCAATTGCAAGGCACTAATTATGCTGCCCGTTGAAACTTCTTATCACTACACAGACGCCAAAAACACACACTCACACTCACACACCAACCATTTTATAAACACAAATGAAATTCGTGATATTAAAATAAAAAAATATTTGAACCGGAATATGTTTATATATTTTCATAGGCCTATATGGTTTGTGATAGTTTGCCAACCTCTTTTTTTTACTTGCAAATAAAGCGCCTGTTGTGAACTTTAGCGCTCAAGCAATAAATCAGGACACGTCCACACAAATATAAATCGTTATAAATCACCGTGACTTTTCCGGAGTCGGTAACCTGGATGATCATAACCACCTGTGACAAACAGCAACTTTTATATGGAATAATAAACGTTTGATATTAAGGGAAATCGATCGCGCTTCATGGGTGTGGTAGGCTATAATAAGGTGCTTTTGGGGGAGAGGTTGTTGCCTTTTTACACAGCGAGTGGATTGCTATTTTGCGCATGACTTAAATCGAAATTAAACGAACTGCGGTTTAGGCTACATTTAGTTTGGTTGTAGGCCTAGTGTATCTCTAAATTCAAATGATTATTTTAAAGCAGTACCTTATGCATTAAATGTTATAATTTGTGAAATTTATTATGAACCAAAACCACAGACATTTAGCCGAAAACTCACCTGAACTCCAAGTGACCCCCTCTGTTTAAGGTCATTTTATGGTCACCTGTTGCAGTCACGAATCCGAGGTGTGTTTGCCTATCCACCTTGCCACCACCAAGTACGTTTACAAAGTTGGAGTTGGGGGTTATCTGTTTGCTCTTAGTAGGAAAGGTGAGCTACAGCCATTTCAGTCTCTACAAGTCCTGGATTTAGGCCCACCTAAATATGGTTTTGTTTAGAAGAAGAAGAAGAAGAAGAAGAAGAAGAAGAAGAAGAAGAAGAAGAAGAAGAAGAAGAAGAAGAAGAAAGGGAAGAAGGGAAGAAGAAAAAGAAAAAAAAGCAAGAAAGCAAGAAAGCAAGAAAGAAAGAAAGAAAGAAAGAAAGAAAGAAAGAAAGAAAGAAAGAGCATGGGGGAAAAGGGATTTATCAAAAGTAAATAATAAATTAGGCTATGGAATAAAGAGCTGTGCCTAAAATAAAGGCTACGACTAATTTTCACTTTACTTCTTAAAAGCAACTTACTATAAGTATTTATATTTCCAAGTGACTATATTAATGGGATAAGTGTTATAAGAGGAGAAAACAGCCTGTTGAATGCATTTTTTTTCAAGCGTAGGTATTACTAGGCTTACATAATCTCTGATAAAGTCTTGTTGAAATGAGAGGTGTTGAGCGGAAGGCCTAGGCTACCTACCCACGTCTGTACCTGATAGAAGTTAAGCGAAATACACGTCGCTGTGTTATTTAGATCTTCTACGTTAATAGTAGCTTTGGCTATTTAATAATAAAAAAACCTGCATCAATCATTACGCCATCACGGTATTACGCATTTCTACCAAAACCTGTCAGCCACAAATGCAGCGGATTATACACCATTGTCGACAATTGGGGCAATAGATCTGTCCAACTGGGCTTAATTTCACATTTCAAGTGGCTTCAACAGCTTTCCGCAGACATAGGATGGCATACCGTTTGGCTCTCTGAAAGTAGAATCCTGCCCTCTCGTGGGAGAAAGGACACACACCCGCTGTGCCACCCCTCTCCCTTCTTCTCTGTACAGAAGCATGCGCAACTTACAAAATATGTGTCTGAAACAAGCTAGAACGCCGTGACAAGTTCAAATCACGTCAACAACAATGTAATTAACAAATGGCAAAGTTCATTAGGCCTATTTTGTCATTAAAAATAATGAAATCAATTGAGTCTTTCTGCTTTTTAAATAGCATCCATTCCAGGATTATCATCTGCCCTGCCAGCTAAGCCACATTAGGAATATCCAATATTTCTAACAAAGTTTAAAAATACAAGCGTATAACAAAACCGGTGTCCATGAAAAGAACTGGGATTTAAGGATACGCACAAGATGTAATGTACCCCGTGCCATGCGCTCATGTAACATTCTAGTGACATATCCGCCACGGCCGCTAGATGGCAGGCTAGCACGCACCACGGATTCTCTTCTCAAAACCTGCCACCAAATTCACAAGGCATACGTCAATTAGTTGTGCTGTGTTCAAACTTAATATGCTGTGTGACTGATGCGAGGTGTATGTGTGCTAATTCTAAAAAAAAGCCAAATAACAAAACAAAAAAACAACCAAACAAACAAAATAACCAGAACTTGTAGAAGGGACAGCGAGGAGAGAAAAAAGAAAAAAAAAATCTCAAGGAAAGGGGCTATGTTTAGGGAGAGACAATGAAGACTCTACAGAAGTCCATATATCATTATTAGGTCAATTACAAAGCACCAGTTCTGATGTCTTACTTGTAGCGTTTTCCCTATTCTCTATCCTCAATCATCCTCAAGCACACGCACACACACACACACGCACGCACGCACACACACACACACACTACACACACGTGTGTCTGTGCCCTGAGTGAAGCCATCGGGGAGTGCTTTAATAATTCTCCTAGTGGAGGGGCTGAGAGATGGGGGTGGTGGGGTAGAGAGGGTGCTTAGCTTCCTCTCAGTAATCATATTAGACAGCACTTCACTAAATAAAGCAGGATGGGCGTCTCATCAAATCACTGCAAGCCACTAAAGGGAAGCCGCAGCACGGCACACACCTTACATGTGGGAATGCATGTGGCTATGTGAGATGGAGTGTCATGTTTATATGTTGTGACTGTGTGCGTGCGTGCGTGTGCGTGTGCGTGTGCGTGTGCGTGTGAGTGTGCGCGTGCGTGTGCGTGTGTGAGTGTGTGTGTGTGTGGCTGTTGTGTACATACAGTATGTGTGTAAATTTTGTGCATATCGCATATGTCCAGGGACAAGACTGTGTGTTAGGCTTTTGTGCGTAATATATTTAATTTTTTTGTGGGTGCTTACACAAATGTGTGTGTGTGTGAGAGAGAGAGAGAGAGAGAGAGAGAGAGAGAGAGAGAGAGAGAGAGAGAGATAACGTGTGTGTGTGTGTGTGTGTGTGTGTGTGTGTGTGTGTGTGTGTGTGTGTGTGTGTGTGTGTGTGTGTGTGTGTGTGTGTGTGCGTGAACGTGCGTGGTGATTCAGCACAGTTTTAATTTCCATTGTTTCCAACACTGCAGTGCGAAGAAAAAAAAAAGAAAAAGAAAAAAAGTTGTTTTCAAAGATTGTCTGACTTTTCACTCTTTCCATCATTTGCCCTAAAGCATTTTCAATTTTCGGGGTGTCACTTCTAATTTAACGGCCTGTTCTTTAACTGAATGATTAATATGATCCTCAGTGGAGCACGGATAGGGTGCACTGCACACCACAGCCGTTTCCACACTGTACTCACAGAATACCACGGCGACACTGTGTGTGCAGAACAGACAAGCAAGAGCGAGATCGAGAGAGCCGTGCTCGGCTACTTGACGTGCTATACTTTAGCTACAGTAAAAGACTCACAGTCAGAAAGGGCGCCTTGATGGAAGACGGCTGAACGTATGATTGCAATTAGGTTTACATCACTAATTAGACATTAGACGGTGTTGTCAAAGCGAAACAAAGGCGTTAGTAAAGGAAACTCACAGCATAGCACTGAATAAAACAACCACTCACAGAATTGTACGACGACAGTGTGCAGAGCAGATGAGCTACAGCGAGAGCGAGAGAGCCGTGTTTGGCCACTTGACATGCTATGGCTACAGGAAGACTCCCAGTCGGAAAGGACACTTCAAAGAAGGAGAGCATGTATGCTTGTTAAATAGCCTTGCACAACTAATTAAAAATTAGACAGTGCCGTCAAAGCAAAACAATGGCATTAGTAAAGAAAACTCACAAGCGTACCATATACCATGATACAAGCACCACAAAATACAATGACAGCATGCAGAACAGATGAGCGAAAGCGAGACAGTTTTGCTTCGCTTGGCCACCTGACTAGGCTACTTGTGTTAGCTATAGAAGACTCAGTCGGAAAGGAAACTTACATGCAAGAAAGAGGAAACGTATACGCTTCTAATTAGGCTCACAGAAGTAATTAGACGTGAAGGCGGTATCGTCAAAGCGGAACAATGGGGTTGGTAAAGAAAACCACCACCGTCGATTACAGCAGAAGTGGGCAGAACAGTCGAGAGTCAGAACCTTGGCCACTTGACTTAGCACTCGGTAGGTATACAACAGTGGACACACGCTCATAAAGGACACTTGAAAGGAAGAGAAAATGTATGCCTGTTAATTACGCTCATGTAACTAATTAGTGATTTTCGTCAAAGTGTAACAATGCTGTTGGTAAAGTAAACCATGGCTGTAGAGCGTTACAACAGGGTACAGAAGGGGTGAGAGCGACGGGAGAGCCTTGCCTTGCTTGGCCACTTGGGCCGGCTGGAGTAGACTTGCATTTGGAACAGGGTGCTCAGAAGGAAGAAGAAACGTATACGCTTATAATTAGGCTTGCACAATTAATTAGACATTAGACAGTGTCGTCAAGGCGAACCATAGGTGTTAGTTAAGAAAAACAGCACCAGCATCATCACCTGGCCAACGCAGTCAATCATCCAATTTCAAATCACCATATTCTTCTATGCATACAAAGAAAGAAAGTGTATGTGTGTGTACTATAGGTGTGTGTGTGTCCAGGGACAAGTGGTGCATATTTATAACATACAGAGGATGCTTGCTGACTCAGTGCCTGCTGGTGCCGCTGCTTAAAAAAAATACAGCAGCCGCTGCAGCAGCAGCATACACGTATGTGTACACACACACACACACACACACACACACACACACACACACACACACACACACACACACACACACACACACACACACACACACACACACACACACACACACACACACACACACACGCCAGTCCCAGTTTAGCACCACAACAGATGGAAAAAGAAACGGTTGCCATGCCCAGGAGTCGGCAGAAGCGGCGCAGGTTCTGCGCGTGTGTGTGTGTGTGTATGTGTGAGAGAGAGAGAGAGAGGGAGAGAGAGAGAGAGAGAGAGAGAGAGAGAGAGAGAGAGAGAGAGAGAGAGAGAGAGAGAGAGAGAGAGAGTGTGCACGTGTGTGTGTGTATGTTTTGCATATTTGTGTGTATGTGCATGTGTGCATGTGTGTGTGTGTGTGTGTGTGTGTGTGTATGTGTGTGTGTGTGTGTGTGTGTTACTAGCTTGGTCCACCATGATGATGATGACGGTGTTGTTGCTGCTCGGGCCCCTAACGGCAGAGAAAATGCATGCAGCGGTGCATAAAATGTCTTCGGTAAGTAAACGAATGCATAAATACATATTGGCAGACGATGGGATTTTTGTTGCGCTGTGCAGGTAGATACAGGGCTGAGGGGAGGGAAGGAGAGGGAGAGGGTGAGGGGTGAGGGAGACGGAGAGGAAGAGGGAGAGAAAGCGTGTGGGCCGACCTAAAAGCCCACTCAGGGGCTTTGGAGGTAGATATGGGATGAGGGGAGAGAGAGAAGGGGGGAAGAGGGAGAGAGAGAGAGAGACAGACAGAGACAGAGACAGAGAGAGAGAGACAGAGAGAGACAGAGACAGAGAGAGAGAAACAGAGATAAAGAGATGGAGCATGAGGGCCGACCCAAAGCCCACTCAGGGGGGGTGGCCGCCCGGCTGCCTGGACTGGGAGTCCCTGCAGTGATGAAAACAAGCTCCTGGACCAGTGGAGTGGGAGCCAAGCCAGTGGTGCTGAGACCTAAAGAAGAAGAAGATGAGTACAGGGGAGGGAGAGAGAGAGAGAGAGAGAGAATATAGATAGGGAGGGAGACAGAGAGAAACGGGTAGCTAGACAGAAGAGAGAGACGAAGGGCGGGGCAAGCAACAGAAACTGAAAGAGAGTGAGAGAGATAGATAGACATATATACAAAATAAGGATAGACCGATATATATCGGTCCGATATCGGGTCGATATTTGCATTTTTTAAGAGTATCGTATCGGCCGATACGCGTGTGGTTTTGGCCACTACACAATATTTATTATTTTATGTCATTTGTTTTTTTTTTTAAAGCACCAAGACACTTTATTTTTTTATTACTTGATTATTAGACATTACTTGATTGTCAGAGTGGGTGTTTAAATGTTACAAGTTCTACCTCAATTTGATAATGTTAAAGGAATGTTTATTTTTAACTTGAGACCTGGAATATTTGTCATTTTTTTACCTTTTTTAAAAAAAATCCCATATCGGCCCCAAATATCGGGTATCGGAAATCGGGTATCGGCCAAGGGTGATGAAAAACAAATCGGTATTGCATCGGCCATTGAAAAAACTGTATCGGTCGACCCCTAATTCGAAATGAGAGAAAGACAAACCAACAGAGACAGAGTGTATGTATGTGGTTGCGTGTATGTGTGTGTGTGTGTGCGTGTGTACGTGTGTGCGTGCACTTTGTCAGTCCTGGCGATGGCTATTCTGCCTCTCAGGCCCCTGGTTCCTGGGGTGGAAGGGTTCTCTCTCGTCTGCCCTGGGCTATTTTGAGAGATCACTTCAGTAAGCACATCTTCGCTCCACTGCCTCCCCTCCCTCCCTTCCTACTCTGCCCTGCCTTGCCTCCCAGAAAAATATGATCCATCGTCTCTTGTAGGCCATCTGTGCTCAATAAGATGGCCAATAATATGGATGTTGTACAATGCTACCAGGGTTATGGCTGACATGTAATATTGCATATGTACTTATGGCCTTGTCTGAAATGGGTGGGGTTGGGGTTGGGGGGCAAGATCGACTGGCAGTGCACTTTGAAAGGGAATGTTTTACACCTTGTGGTGTCTGTACAGCTTTCTTTCGTCATCACGGGGTGTCTGCAACATGAATACAAGTCTCCACTTTTCAGCCTATGTTTGCAATATGTGTACGCGTGGACGCATACAATGAAACATTGGAGGCAAGTATTTCATTTTTATTGAGTGCTACTTCCATTTTGTCTTGCTCCCTCCTCCCCACCCAACACATTGACATATGATACCTACTTTGTACCAGCACAATCAAATGCAGTGCTATAGTGGTGAAATCAGAAGTAGATGTAAAGAAAGAAGAAGAAGAAAGCCCACCTGGGAAACTCCAACTCTCATTGTCATTGTGACACAGCACTTCAAAGCACACAAGTGTGCACTGCACACAACACAATTGCATTTATGCCTCACCCGTGCAGGGGGGCAGCCTCCAATGGTGCCCCAAGGGAGCAGTGCGGTGAGACGGAGTTCAGGGTTCCTCAGTCATGGAGAAGGATGGGGAAAGCTCTGGTTAATTACTCTCTCCACCAACATGGCTGGTCGGGAGTCGAACCGGCAACAAGTCTGGCACCCTAACTGCTTAGGCATGACTGCCCACATTAAACTCTAAATGTTGTAGGTGTAAACTGTAAATGTTTAAAACAGACAAGCAAATGTCACATGTAGTGTACAAAGGATTGGTCTCCAGAACACTTGTAGATGACATGGTTTAGTGATTGGAATACAACATTTGTGTTTGAACTATTATAGAGAGAATACATTGAACTACTAAAAAAACAACAAAATAAATTAAATAATTATTGAACTATGTAATAACCTATTGCTATTGAAAGATGGACACTATTTTTTGACATTTCAGTTGCGTGTAAAACATTGTTTACTTGAGTTTATCCCCCACTATCACCCTGGTTGATATCACCCTTCCTCGCTCTGCTGCACCTGATGTAAGGGCTGCTGACAGGTTTGACTAAGTCAAGGGAAAAAATCTTCTGAAAGCCCCCCCCCAGAACCCACCTCTCAATGCATAAAATGTAATGGGGACGCAAATCTAGGACTCCTCTCTCCCTGGGCCCAAGACAAGTGGCCTGTTTGTCACTCCGCTGTTGACGAGCCTGCTTCTACATATTCTTGTCTCTGTCCAGTGTTGCCAGATGTACGATAACTATCGTATTTGTAGTACCATAATTCTGTCCATTTTGTCCTCTGTACGTAAAAAAAAGACACGATGTACGATCATTTCAGAGTTGTCATTCAGTTCATTTAGATGCCTTGAAACAACAATTTGGGTCTTGTACGATAATTTCCTCCCAAAACGCACCCAAAAACGATGATTTTGAGGTTTTGGTATGATAATTCAGCATTTTCCATCTGGCAACACTGGTCTCTGTCGAGCCCTATCTCACGTCATTTCGTGAAGTATTCACGAAAAAAATAACGTTCATTTTCGTGGTGCATTCACGTTATTGCCCGTTTTTCGTGGTTGGACAACAAAACGGTAGCCTGGTTCACACCAGACGGTGTGTGTGTAGCTTTGGCGCCCCCTGGCGGAGCAGAGCTATACACACTACCGTCTGGTACACAGCCATAGAGCACGCTCCGTCTCCAACCAGAAAATAGACAGAGCATTTATTTCTTAAATATAAACGGTAACTCACATTGAGGAGTCACAAGACAGATTATAGACTATATTGACTCTTTAAAGATTAACAGGAAGGTTTTTGAAGGAATTTGTTGGTGAGGAGGCCGTGCAGAAGCAATAAATTCTCAGCCTATTTTCTGGTTGGAGACGGAGCGTGCTCTATGGCTGTGTACCAGACGGTAGTGTGTGTAGCTCTGCTCCGCCAGGGGGCGCCAAAGCTACACACACACCGTCTGGTGTGAACCAGGCTAACATAACGGTGCCTATTCATTTGAATTGCCCGACTGCTGCTATGGTTATCCAAGCGTCTGCAGGGGCGGGGAGGGGGTGCTGACAGAACACTGCTGATACACTCGGGACTCACTAATTCGACGCCCTTTCGGTACTTACGCCTTATGTCATACGACCCTAAACCTAACCCTAACCTTAACCCTAAACCTGAACCTAAACCTAAACCTAAACCTAACCCTAACCTTAACCCTACTTAACCCTAAACCTAACCCTAACCTTAACCCTAACCTTAACCCTAAACCTAACCCTAACCCTAAATTGCTTGTTTGAAATGTTTGGTGACGGTACCGAAAGGGCGTCAAACTACAGTGGGTCGCTAGGCAGCAGTCGGGCAATTCAAATGAATAGGCAGCGTTTCGTTGCCCAACCACGAAAAACGGGCAATAACGTGAATGCACCACGAAAATTGAAGTTATTTTTTTCGTGAATACTTCACGAAAGTCGTGAGATACGGTTGCTCTGTCCCACTGTCTCCGAGGTCAGGCCTGCTCATAAAAAGCCCAGTGCTGGAGTGCTGCAGAGTGGGCCGTGCAAAAGCAGAAGGCCCTTCTCTCTCCCCTTATCACCAGTAGCTGGGCCCTGTAAGACATGCGACTCCGTGGGGAGGGGAGGGGACAGGACGGGACAGGGGAGGCATGCGGTGCGGTGCTCGTGACTGGAGGGACCTATAAACAGGCAATCTGGAAAGCATACAATGCGCCTGAGTTACGAGCGCGTCAGGCCCGGCCTGTAATTAAAAAAAGTGCCTGACACCGTAACAACAGAATACAAGAGAAAAAGAGACTGAGGGAGAGGGGGGAAAGAGAGAGAGAGAGAGAGAGAGAGAGAGAGAGAGAGAGAGAGAGAGAGAGAGAGAGAGAGAGAGAGAGAGAGAGAGAGAGAGAGTCAAAAAGGAGTGAGAGAGATAGGTTGAGAGAGAGAAGAGCGTGAGTGAGCAATAGAGGGAGTGTAAGATGGAGAGAGAAAGAGAGAGAGAGAGAGAGAGTGTGTGTGAGAGAGAAAAACCTCTCTCATTTTCGCGTCAATGGGCGGTCAACAACCCATGACGGCGTGCGAGGCGGGGAGCGGTGGCGTTAGCGACAGGGCGCGGCGGAGCTAAGCGCTTATGATTCCTCTCGTCCGCCTGACGCTGATAGATGGCCTAGTCATTTTTTAACGAGCGCCTCCATTCTTCCAGCATTGCTCCAAACAGCCACCACCCGTCTTCCCTTCCCTTCTCCCCTCCCTCCACCACTCCACATCCATCCCTCCCTGACTCGCATTCAACCCTTCTCTGCACATCCTCTCTTCCCCAGTTACCCCACCCCCCCCAAACATCAACATTCCTCCACCACATCTCCATTACTCCACCTCTCCACACCTCACCCAAACTCCACCACCACCACCACACCCAGCTGTGGAGGAGGCTGGGCCCAGGCAGGCAGGCAGGCAGGCAGGCAGGCAGGCAGGCAGGCAGGCAGGCAGGCAGGCAGGCAGGCAGGCAGGCAGCCGGGCAGCCGGGCAGGCAGACACGGGGGGATATAAAACCAAGATTGTGAAGAAACATCACATTAATAACTGACATTTATGACAGACTCTGGTGACCAAAACAAGAGCTTCCTTCTGCTGTCACCTTAAGGTGGGCGAGCAAGCAGGCGAGGATGGACGATAGCGACACACCAAGAATACACAAGCGCCCAAGGAAATGGGTAAGTTGTCCAAGGCCCAGGGAGAGAGGGGTCCAGAATTAGGTCCTCTTTACGTTTTATGCATTTGGTGGGGGGGTCTTTCAGATTACTTTGCTCTGGGCGTGGCCAAAGCTGTCAGTGGCCCTGCAAAGCACCCCACACCAGCACCAGGAAGGCAGATATGGAAAGCGTCTTTTTTATTTACTATAAAGATGCATTTTATCTGTAACACATGATGGGTGAGAGAGAGATACATTGTTTCAAGAAGGAGGCCGCACCTTGCATAGTAGTGTTTTTTATTGCACAGACGCGTTTCGGCGTGTGCCTTCTTCAGTGTGCACACTGAAGAAGGCACACGCCGAAACGCGTCTGTGCAATAAAAAACACTACTATGCAAGGTGCGGCCTCCTTCTTGAAACATTGAATTTGAAATTTGGGCCAGCACCCTCAGAGAGACTGTAATAATTAAGAGTGACGCCTGCTCCAAGAAGAGAAAAGAGAGATACATTGACAATTTGTCTACGGCCTGGACATGAATTCTAATTTTCACAAGGCAAAGTATTCAATCTCTCGCGTATTGAGACGGATTTCCAAATACAGTATACATTCATATACATCAGTGTTTTAGTGACAGGTACACACAAAGGCAGGATTGCACACTTCATAAGAAAAAAAAACCCACAATGCATACAAATTCTTCTGATGACTTCATTATGTACATTTGTAGTTTTATACATTTGTGTATACTGTATCAATGCAAGCATTTAGCTTTTTAAAATTCTTATTTGCTATGACTTCCCCGCACATGCAAAACTGCTCACATTCAGCAGTGTTTTTTAATGAATCGATCTTATATTTTCTGGATACATAATGCAATTACAACTAATTCAGAAATAACCTCTCACGACGAAATTGATTGTGGAGGTCAAAAGGTCAAATGCTACTTGTCTGATAGGTCTCCTTTCCATCTTCTCCTGCATGGCGGCTTGACTCCCCTTGAGATCAATCCCTCCTCCCCGCACCAACCGACCGATCACTGCAGGGCTGATGGCCACTTTCACTTAGCCTGCTCGTTTCACTCCTGCCTGCCTGAGACGTGTTTTATGGACCCGTTTCTCTTTTCCGTGTCCCTACCTACTCAATTAAAGAATTACAATTTCCTTCATGTGCGAGAGACATGCCCTACGGTCTCTAGCCTGACTGCTCTCTAGCTGTGGTGCAGTTCAGCCTTATGGCAGTGATCCAAATACAGTACACGGTTTGGCGACCAGGCCAATATTACATTGTCAATATGGGAGCACAAAAACATGCCATCACATGCTCGGGACAAGCATGAATGCCAAGGGCCACGGCCATTTGTGTCGGGCAAATGTGTCCTTACACCTGACATGTACTGTACACCGAGACACAAACACTGCTGAGAGCACTGTGTTCCGAATTGTCAGTCGGGTACCATCAACTGCATTCAGTACGACGACTACAGTAAATTACACTTTTGTGTACACTGTGAAAGCCCCAAGCAATATTTAGGGGAGTCTAAAAATAAAACGGCAAACTAAATTCTATACCTTACTCTGAACTTCTCATGAACCCTGCTATATTGCTTTTGCAGCAAAAACGTCAAAGATCTAATAGTGAGACAACAGTACATCTGGCAGGTAGAATAATATGCTCACGGCTGTTGCTCTGATAACAGGCCGTGGTGTTTGTGTTTCATCATAGCGGTAGCACAGCATGGTTGTCAAACATAGCATTAGCCTTTACATACACCATACTACATAGCAGTCATATTCTCACACATTTTATAGCATGTACTAGCCATAGTCCTAGGCGTGCTATTTCCCCAGCCAAGCAGCTAACCAACCACAGGTCTGTGGGATGCTCCAGGCCCTTCCCATATGGTGTTCACACTGCCAGGGAATCAAACAAGAGTTTGTCTCAAGCCTGACTGCACACTGCGGCTTGCTACCTCTCTCGCATTGCAGGGGTGTCAAGTCAGCAAGGGCTGGACACAAACAAACACAGCTGCATTAGGACACACACACAAACTATGTGTACACACACACACACACACACACACACAAACATCACACTTCAACATAGAGCATGTACACACACACGCACACAAGCAAACACACACGCACGTGCACACACACACACACACACACACACACACACACACACACACACACACACACACACACACACACACACACACACACACACACACACACACACACACACACACACACACACACACACACACAGGCGCAAAAGAGCCGTGAAAAAAGAACAGGGAGCAGTCACTCAACCAAATAATGTGCAAAGCTGGGTCATCGGGTCAACCAACTGCTACGGTGTTGATAAGTCTGAGCAGTGGGTTGTTGCACAGGCAGACACACACTACACAACTCAACTGCCCCCCAACAAACAGCACACACAGGTGCAGTGTGCCAGCGGAAATGATGAAATGGCTCCAGTCACAAAGACTGAGGCACTCAAAAAGATGACTGTTTCAATGTTAAAAAGCCTCTATTGTTTAGGGCTGACGCTTAAAATGACATCATGTTTTTGGACAAGATGGCCGTCCTAAGGGCAAACTTACAGCAAAATCGGCTCATGGCTGTATGCTCTCCATTACCTGGTATGTTCAGTAGCTCTAATGGTTACTGCACGGATTACTTATGCTATTGCTTCATCTGCTATTGCTTCATCTGCTGAATGGAGATGTGCAATACCAGCAGCTGGTGACAAAAAAGTGAACAAGTGAAAGTGAAAAAAAAAGAAAGCCCACCTGGGAAAGTCCCATTGTCATTGTGACACAGTACTCCGCAGCATATAGTGCACACGGCACAGTACAAAATATCATGTCTGCCTCTTCCATGCAAGGGCAGAGACAAAATGGCACCCCTGGGGAGCAGCACAGTTGGGTGGGACAGTGCCATGCTCAGGGTACCTCAGTCATATAGAGGAGGGATGGGGGAGAGCACTGATTAATTACTCCCCCCACCCAACTTGTCAGGTTGGGAATCGAAGCAGCAACCCTCGGGGTGCAAGCCTGACACCTTAACGGTTATCCATGACTGCCCATAGTTTGCACACACACTGCACACATGACTCAGTGCCCTTCACAACATCATCTCTACATGATGGCTGTGGTAACCGAGTAGATGTAAATCCACACGGAGGCAGGGAACTTGGTTTGTCATTCTTTACTTGAGAATAACCGCCCGGCAAAACAACTGTACAAACTGGGGCATTCCACACTAACCAGTCCCCAGCGGGGCAACCCCAATTTAACTATAGTTCCATCCCCAATATTTCCCAATATACAACGATGGCCACTTCATGACATTAAAATTCTAAATTTAACACTCAACAGATACAATCCGGGTTGTGTGAAAAGGCTCTGAAAAGTGGAAGAGCTGACCAACGGTCCGAATGACAATGGCACGAGTCCCTGCATGCAACCAAACTAGGCAGTTGGCTGACCATCAATATAGTTTAGCAAACTATTTCACAAAATCATTAACTTATATAAACTGTTAACTACAATAAGTGCTGAATGCATTAGCTTGAGTGGTGCAGCATACTGTACAATATATATGATAATACTGCCAAACCAACAAATAATAGTAATTATGCATTCTGCTATTTTCTTGGCTTAGCAAGGGGACTTGAAATGCATTGCACTTGCGTGGTCATTCTGCTCATTTGGCTTCGAGGATCCTTTTCAGGCTTCCAGTCCAGACAAAAGCTGAAGCCAAAACAAAGCAGTAATCATTAGGCTTGGCTTTCCAGCCAACATTTAAGCCACTACATTGAACACACAGTTGAGTCATTTTGTCTGACCACGGTCCAAACCCAAATAAATTACTTCGAGCAGCAGACATAAAGGCACAAGAGAAAATTGCCACCTAATTTACGACATCGCAGTGTTTCTTTTTACTCACTTGGTTAACAGCCACTTGTCTAGTAAGGGCCCTGAGGGACAATTCAATTTCTTAGTCTATGTGATGACACACTGACGCTAAAGGGTGTAATGACACACATCACATATTTGTGTCCCTGGGCCAATTTCAAATGACTGAATGTGGTTGAAGGGATGTCCTCCTGAAGGAGTGCATTCCCATTCGCTTTTGTTAATGAATTGTGTCCGCCCATGTTGTCGGGCGACATTCCAACCAGATTGTGCAACAAGGTTAGTATTTCAGGACTCACTTTCAGTTTCCAGAATGTGGTGCCTTGAGCAGTGGTCAGAGTAGGTATTACAACTAAGCTGCTCATTGAAACCGCTGCCTATTGCCATATTTGATCTCCTCATGAATATTTACCAAGTAATAAACTATTATTTACTAGTATGACCGACCAAAGTATCCTACAGTAAGTTTTGCAGCTAAAGTTTTTAAATGACCTCCAAGAAGAAGATCCTCTTTTTCTTGTATGAAAAGTGTGATTTTCCCATGATGCATACTTAGAATGGCATGGTGGTGGTAAGTATTCCTGGAAAAAATTACATTTCTGAATGAGCAGCATGAATTCTGGAAATTAACTACAAAAATGTTACACAGTGTACCCTTAACGGTAACACTTTATTTTAGGGATACATCTATAAGCACTAATACATACAATGTTAATGCCTGCATAAGTAACTTGTAAGGCATTTACTAAGCAAACGCTAAGGCCTACTAGGTCCTTACTAAGGTTAAATTGGTAATAAACCCCTTATTGTGCATGAACAAGACATTTGCGAATACATTCCTAACAAATGTTTGATTTTGCTTTGTACATGCCTTACAAGTTACTTATACAGGCACATTGTATGCATTAGTGCTAATAGATGTATCCCTAAAATAAAGTGTTACCCCTTTAACCTATAAAGTTATATCTGTTCACACTTGTAAACCATAACACTGACATTGGTGTGAAAGTGGCAATACTCTTTACACAATGGTCGCGTTTGTAATGTAATGGTGCATTGCTGCTTTTGCTCTGCAGCACGCATGCACACATTGCCATTTCAATGCATTCTGGTTAGTGCGCATGCAAGCTGCACAGCAAAATGTGCCACCACGAACGCGGCCAATAGGACACACTGCACCCTCGTTGCAAAGGGCCAGCCCACCTGTGTGGTGTCTATGGCCACGTTCCTGATGGAGCATTGCTGCTTTTGCTGCGTGGCGCGAATGCACACTTTGCCATTACATTGCATTCTGGTTAGAATTTTCCTACATGCATAGGCCTAAACTGAAACAAGTTGGCAACAAGAATAGGACACAAGAGACAACAATTCAAGTTTTACGTGTACATGAGATGTTTTCCTGTTGTAGGAAACAGGGCAAAGCTGCCATTTACAGCTTCTACAGTGTATGTGAACCGATAATCTTCTATAAAGTATGCTGCCGACATGCTCGGTGGTGAAAGTGCTCTGTCGATTTCAATGAGAGCGGAGAACAACAACCACCTGCTCGCACAAGAAAAATATTCATTATCGCCTGGATTACATTTATCGAACGCTCAAATCAAATATTGTGAATCATATTTTTGCCTTCAATGGAAAACCAATAACACCATTAACTTTCCAAGGCAGGGGGCTTGACACAGATATTTAAACAAGAAGGCTTTTGTAGAGGTGCAATTAGGAAAGCCCTTCTCACTATTTGCCAATAGATCATGTCAATTCGAATGAACATGAATAGATTAAATGAGTGTCCTGTTTTTATTGCTGAAAGAACAATAGTGCTCATTTGAGCTGGAGACATACTGCAATAGACAATACAAGTAGCTGAATGTTTTTATGCAGATGGATCACTTCTCATAGCCACATGTAGCACTCTGGTGAAACACAATGTGTTTTTACAAAGGATTTATACAAGGATTTTACGTAAGCACTTGATTTCAGACACACATGGTAGTAGCCTAGCTCTAAAAGAAACAATCTATGAATTCTCATTCCATTACGTCTTGTTTCCTGTATGTGGATGTCATATGTTTGGCAGTGGCTGTTTTGCTATTACGTGGTGCAGTGTGTGTCCACGAGCAGGGCCAGTGATAGGGATAGGCAGACAAGGCGGTCGCCTAGGGCTGGCACCACGTGTGTTGGGGGCACCAAATGTCTTGGGGACACCATAGTAACGCCTGAAAATCCCCACAAAAGTAAAATGTCAAGTGAAATAAAGCATTAAACTTTACGTTGCCACTGATTATTCCTGAGCACTCAGTAGCCTAAATGTACAGTAGATACTATAGATCAGCTGTGCTCGATCAGCTGAACGACGTTATGTTTACGCATGCTAATTCCTAAATGCACAAAGAGGAAAGGGGGTGCTCGCCTAGGGCACCATATTGACTAGAACCGGCCCTGTCCACTCCACAAGCTGTCCACCACCACCGTGCGGTTCAACGCCTATGACGACGGGACGGACACAGTATGCATTTACCGGAGGACGAGGACGGACAGATTAATGGCACGGGATGGCGGCGACGGTAAATATATACACACACATTTCTAATGAAGGCTTTAATTGAAAGAACGGGGAGCGTTGTCTTTATCCTGGTCCCAGCGGTGCGTGAAATGAGCGTCTGTGTGGGTCGCGCGGTGACGGCCGAGTGGCAGGCCGCGTTGTAAGCACATTTCTTACTCGGGCTAATTACACTGCACACCAGAATACCAGGCGCCCTATTAGCACTTCCCAACAGCAACTCTCGTAATAAAGCAGTCGGGATCAATGCCCTTCATTACCGATTGTGCAGCTCTCTCTAAATTAAAGCTAAATACAGTGGTCTCCGGCACACACATTACATCTTGGGTATGCCTTAGGTAAAAGTTTTTAAAAGGCTGTTTCTTTCCAAAGTTTGCTTATGTAGCCTATCGACTTTGATAACCCCTCTGATCCGCTTCAATATGATGACGTTTTCAATCGGTAGTATTTCAGGCTTTTACTCCTTTTTCTCCGCCATTCAACTTTCCTCTCCTTTTGATTTTTTTCTCTACCGGTCGCCATGAGGTCGGACAGTCGGCCTTTGTGGGGTGAATCAGGCGCCGGAAAAAACGATGCCCGGAGTTAGCTGCCCTCTCCTTTGGCCTCATGGCTGCTGACATATCAGAAAGATCAGAGCAAGCTCAACGAGTGTCTCTGCTCTTCCCACTTCCCTCAGCAAAAAGAGAAAATAAATAAAGAAATGGGTAACCAACGGCCATTAGGGAATCTGCGTTGAGCACGCAAATACAACCTCTGTTTATTCGTCCTCTTCCCTCTTTTGTCGTAAAATGTTAATTTATTCATGGAAAGCACATTTACAGACAAGGCCACCACAACAATATTTCTCCCTGTCTACCCCCAGGGCGACATATATGACTCTTGTCATATTTACAGTGTAATTGATTTTTAAACGTGCTGTCTTTGCCTTTGTGTAGCTTCTGTTTTCCTGCATGAAGGCATTGATCTCAGAGGTCTTCTCACCGAGTGTCTCTCTCCCTTCCTAGAAAACAGAGTAAGGTTTTCTTTCTTTTTGTTCTAAGCACATAAAACACTAGGCTACTTTATTCTTTTATCATGTCTCCCTTACACTCAATTAACAACCTTTGACATCCCACCCTGGTGATTCAACTTGAGATAATGTGTTGGTTGGAGAGAGAGAGAGAGAGAGAGAGAGAGAGAGAGAGAGAGAGAGAGAGAGAGAGAGAGAGAGAGAGAGGAAGAGAGAGAGAGAGGGAGAGAGAGAGGGGAAGAGAGAGAGAGAGAGGGGGAGGGGGAGACAGAGAGAGAGAGAGAGAGAGAGAGAGACATAGGGAGGCCTAGGAAATACTTCTCATATAGGCCTATCACATATGTCTGCTCCCTACATCTCTCTCTCTCTCGCTCTCTCTCTCTCTGTCTATAACATGGGTCTCATGCAGCATCAGTACCTATAGTGAGTGGATAGGAGAGGAGAGAAGAAGGAGAGATCAGAAAGTGGCCGGGCGAGTCCAGAGCACTTCCTCGGGGTGGGGGGGAGGAGCCAGTCAATGGAGGGGTGCAGCAGTGTAAAATCAATGTCCTGTATAATTAGGGCAATCCAAGGGTAAAAAAATCCTCAGCTTTGCATTTTGCCTCTTTGTGTATGTGCAGTCAAGGGGG
>NC_085866.1:38420592-38423092 GCF_034702125.1 Engraulis encrasicolus | reverse complement strand
CAGTAGGCCTAACTGCGCAGAGCTCAACACTGAGTCAGTTGATTTTAAAATTATACTGCAATCCAGTATAGGTGGTTTTTGGTAGATTATTGACATGTGACAGATTTGTTACTTTATATTACCACATTTTTTGCAGATCAATCATTTTAGTTAACTTAAGACTTTGATAAAGTCATAGTAACTCATTTTAAACAGCAATGCAGTTACTGCCTTTTTGCAGAGTACAGCACGCAGTATTTGACCCCGGTATTTGAAAATGTCTGGTTACGGCCCTGGCTGCAGCTGGCATCCACTGAAACCATTCAGGTCCCTCCCAGAATGGATTGATCGCCAGGGCCGAATTGACAAGCGCAAGGCAAGGCGAGCGGAGGGCTGCTGTCCAGCTAGCCGTCGATGGCCGTGCCCTCGGCCTGTCTCAGGTGGATAACAGAGGGACGGGCTGGGCTGCCGAAAGGGCCTGGCTGGCACTGCTGTGTGTGTGTGTGTGTGTGTGTGTGTGTGTGCGTGCATGCGTGCGTGCGTGCGTGCGTGCGTGCGTGCGTGCGTGCGTGCGTGCGTGCGTGCGTGTGTGTGTGTGTGGTTGTTGTACAGGAGGGAGGAAGGGAGGGAGGGAGTGGGAGTGGCAGTAGAGGTGGAGAGTTTGTGGACAGGGAGGTCAGGGTGCTGACACATGGCCTCTCCGCACTCTCTGGCCCGTGCCAACGGCACTTTGATTTTTCAGGGGACGAAGCGCTGGAGTAGGATGGCAGGGCCGCTGACGGCTTTGGACAGGCCTGGGAAAAAGTAATCTGAAAAGCCCCAAGATGAAATAAATACAATGTAGGCTGCGTAATTGGAAGCAAATTCTGCCCCCCTACCACTCCCTTGGCAACTGACCCCTTTGTCCACCTCCCCTGTTGGACAGGCTTCTCTGTAGGACACGACAGGACAGTATGAGATGGGGGTGAGGTTTGTGAAGTGTGTCTATATGTGTGTGTGTGTGTGTGTGTACAGTGTGTGTGTGTGTGTGTGTGTGTGTGTGTGTGTGTGTGTGTGTGTGTGTGTGTGTGTGTGTGTGTGTGTGTGTGTGTGTGTGTGTGTGTGTGTGTGTGTGTGTGTGTGTGTGTGTGTGTGTGTGTGTGTGTGGAGGGGGTGACAGCCAGGCTCCGACATGTGGTCACCCTGCAGTGCGCTAATCACTCTCCCACTGCATTGCATCCCGCTGCTCGTTTACCCCCATCAACCCAACCGTGTAGAATAACCCCCCCCTTCACACCCACCCACCATGACTATTAGCACACATATGCTGCAGTGCCAGATGCACGACTGGGAAGGGCAACGTCAACATATGTAGCAGAGGCTTTTTTCCCACCCTCAGCGGCAGGAGAGAGCAAGAGAGGAAGGGGCTTTGAGCTTGGAGCCAGGAGCTGGGAGTTAGTTGAGAATGGAAAGGGCCGGGAGAAAAGAAGAGGTAGGGCTATAAGGAGAGAGAGAGAGAGAGAGAGAGAGAGAGAGAGAGAGAGAGAGAGAGAGAGAGAGAGAGAGAGAGAGAGAGAGAGAGAGAGAGAGAGAGAGAGAGAGAGAGAGAGAGAGAGAGAACTTTCAGGGACTGGAGTTTGGAACTGTAGGGAAATGAGGTGAGGGAGCATCAGCAATATGTGTGCTGGCCATCTAAGAGCTACGGCACATCATATAGCAGCCTGTAGGGGGATAGTACAGTCAGGAGGACAGCGATGGTCTTCAGCAGAGATTTTACACAGTAACTCTGATCTTAGCACCAATGAGGGTCTAGCTATGGGTGTGCACAAAAATGAAACTACTTGTATGTGACAGAATGAATGAGAGAGAGAGAGAGAGAGAGAGAGAGAGAGAGAGAGAGAGAGAGAGAGAGAGAGAGAGAGAGAGAGAGAGAGAGAGAGTGAGAGAGAGAGAGAGGGAGATGCAAAATGACAGGACCAAAAAAATGAAAGAACAAAAATAAATATTTTAAGTGTAAATATTTTAGAACAGTTTATCCGGAAGGACATTAGGGTCTTCATTTAAAATTGAAATTCAATTAAAGTCTTCCTCTTCACACTGTCACATTAGAGTCACAGCTATAGGTTGTTTCAATAATACTTCTGTACCTCATCACTCCTGCTCTTGGGAACAAAACTGCACCTCTCCCCCCACTCCTTTCCTGTTTCCTCTCTTCACCCCCATCCTGGTGCTCCAGACATGGCTGGACTAGGACAAAAATACAAACCAGGCATTTTCAGGCAATACTGGTTCACCAGACATAATGGAGCCTATAACAACAATTGTAATAATCTAATATGATCTATTTTCATTGCAACAGCCAAAATGCTTTACACTATTTATCGGCTACTATAGGCTATTATATGGGCTATTAGAGGCTATCTGACTGTGATGGCCGGCCCTGCCCTTACGAAAAACAACCATGGTAAACCATAATTTCAGGGTTTTTTTAGCATGGTTCGGCACGGTTTTTGGTTTGTCAGTTGGCAGGTTCTTTTGAGTT
>NC_085866.1:38400592-38415592 GCF_034702125.1 Engraulis encrasicolus | reverse complement strand
TGTTGGGGGGAGTGGGGGATGCTTCGAAAAAATAATAAAGTGCTTAGGCCACCCAGACAAAGGAGAGTGGGCACCCCAGATTAAATTAAGGCGGCGATTATTAGCTCAAACACAGCGCATTAATTAGTGTTACCGCATTGCTGGCGGTGGGCACACGCGCTGGCACGCGGATCACAGAGACACACGAGAGGAGGGGAGGAGAGAAGGAGAGCGATAGAGAGAGAGAGTGGGGGGGGGTAGAGAGAGATGTGTATAGAGAAGGGAGAGATATGGAGCAGGATGGGGAGAGAGATGGATAGAGGTAGAGAGAGTGAGACAGGGAGAGAAAGAGGGAGGGGGAGGAAGAGAGAGAGGGACAATGAGTGGATGTGGGAATGCTGTATAGCTATCAGAGCTGGCGGGGGCTTTTGGAGGAGTGTTAATTACTTGATTGAGTTTAGGGAGGGACACGAGGACCGTAGCTGTTTTTTTGTGTCTCCTCTTTCATCATTTTCTTTTGTTCAAAATGGGGGCGTATTGTTTTAGATATTTTAATATGTGGAAAGGGGAGAGTGCTCAGGGAGTGCTGGTCAGGGGCAAGGATCACATATGAGATTGTGGGGAGAGATGCTTGTACTTTGATACAATGCACTTTGTAGAACAATTGGCATTCAAAGAAAGAGCAACACTGTAGAGACATACAAATGTGAGAGAGTTGAAGGACAAAGAGAGAGAAAGAGAGAGAGAGAGAGAGAAGAGAAGAGAAGAGAAGAGAAGAGAAGAGAGAGAAGACAGCGACCGTGAGATGGAGAGAGAACAAAGAATGAGAGATGGAGGGACAGAGAGAAGGAGAGGAAGAAAAAGAGAGGGAGTGGGAAGAAAATAGAGGAAAGCAAGGATAGAAGAGAAAAAATGGAGATAGAGGTCAAGGGGAGACTGAGGAAGAAATAAAAGACAAGCAAGTCAAGAAACAGTGATGGAAGAAGAGATGGAGAAGGAGATAATCAGAGAAAAGGGAAAAAAAGCTTGAAAAGAAAACGATATGGACAAAGAAAAGAGACCAGAAAAAGAACAAGAGGTGGAGGATGGAGGCTAGAGAGGAGAGAGGAGATGAGAGACGAGGAGAGGAGAGGAGAGGAGAGAGGAGATGAGAGAGAGGAGGTAGAGTGAAGTGAGTAAAGAAGCAAGCAAGCAAGTGAGTGAACAAACTGAAGCACAACAAGGAGCAAACAGCTGGCAGAGGCCCCGACTGCACTGCTGGCACTGCTGTGCGTGCGTGTGTGCGTGCGTGTGTGCGTGCGTGCGTGCGTGCGTGCGTGCGTGCGTGCGTGCGTGCATGCGTATGTGTGTGTGTGTGTGTGTAGGGGGGGGGGGGGGTTGGGGTGGAGGCAACTCACTGGCAGCAGAAGTAAGACTTACAGTAAGTAAGGCCCCTGCAGCAGCAGTGAGGAGCCCGGATTGGGGAGGGGGGGGGCAGCAGCAGCAGCCTGCCACTGAGTAGCGCTCACCTGGGCCAGGCCTCAGGGAGCAGCCTGCCACCACCACAAAGGCACACCAAGGTCAGGTGACAAAGAGGAGCAACCTTTTCACTTCATCTTTTTTGGTCTTTTCCCACACTTGATCTTTTTCTATCTTTGACTCTCTTTCTCTTTCTCTCTCTCTCTCTCTCTCTCTCTCTCTCTCTCTCTCTCTCTCACACACACACACACACACACACACACACACACACACACACACACACACACACACACACACACACACACATACACACACACACGCACACTCGCACACACACATGCACGCACTCACTCTGTCTCAATCTCTATCCATTGTTCTTTCCTTCCCTCTCCCTTTAACCGGCCTTTACTGGAAGGGCTATACGTACACAGTAAATTGTGTAGTGTTAAAATAACACTTAAAGAGTTAAAATTAACACTGTTCTAGTGTCTATTTGGTCCTGCTCCAGATCAGTGTTAAACACTGGTGTTAGATTTATAGTGTTAAGCTAACACTATAAAGAGTAAAGCAGTTTCGGGGAGCACCCTACTAACATTTTTTAGTTCTAAGAAGGTTCCTGGAACACAAGCCCTTGGTTCCAGTTTAGTTCTGGGTACGTCCCCAGAGAGTCATGTTTGGTTATTATTGTGAATGTGTTTTGGTCCTGCCCCACTATCTCTCACCATAGTTGAGGTACCCTGATCATGGTAATTAAGCACCTCCCATCCTCCACCATGACTGAAACACCCTGCGCCTGGCATCAGGTTGCCACACTGCTCTCTTACGATAATGTTGTAAGTTGCTGAAAACATGTAAAACGTCTATATTTTATATATAAGTCTATGCTGTACTGCACCACAATGTGAGAGAAATGTCAACTGAGCATGTATTAACACAATCTAGTGGGGATTAAAACCAAATGTTTTACTTAATGAAGTTTAAAATATAACCATACCATCTACATCAAGTGCACAATGGAGCAAGCAATGTAACATGTGCTGTTACTGACTAGCTCACAAAGCAAGGCACAAGATGTAGCTAACAAATGCCATTAGCCAAAAGCGCCTTTAGCTTGCTTGCAAACATCAAGTGCACAATGGAGCAAACAATGTAACATGTGCTGTTACTGACTAGCAGACAAAGCAAGGCACAAGATGTAGCTAACAAATGCCATAAGCCAAAAGCGCCTTTAGCTTGCTTGCAAAGCAGGTAAACAAGCGCTATGCTCTGCCATGCTGACCAGCCAGCAGGCAGGCAGGCAGGCAAATATTTAAAGCACTGTGACAGTCCAGGTTTATATACAGGCTCAAGAGTACCATGTGACCAGATTGATTAGGAGTTTTTCAGGTGCAAGCAATTGAGTCATGATATACCAGCCCTAAGTAATTAGGTTTGGCCAGGCGCTGATGGACAGATTGGTTGTGAGCAAAGAGGCTTGAGACAAGAGGGCTTACTCACGTCATAACAGCGTAGTAGGAAATGATGTCGAGGGGAGTACGGAAATGTTATTCACTGTGGAACAGGTCATAGGACAGCGTGAATGTCTGTCAGCTGTCCTTAATTACCCCCAGCAATTACTGCTGACCAACAGCTGCCGTTACTTGGCCACAAATTATCCATCATGGTGTCGCCCCCACTGACCATGTGCAAGGGAGTACGAAAATGGCATCCATCGCACCCACTGACCAATGACCATGCGCAAGGGAGTTAATTTTCCATCCACTCGTGTCATCAGGCAACGCCCCCGTACTACACCGTGGCCAATGCATTCCCCGTCAAGAGATTGTTCTTTCTCTTGAGTTTCTTTGGTTGTGAGGGGCCTGCTTGTTACCGGCAAAGGTGTAACAAGTTCTCAAGTTATTTCTTTCACTCAACACATCTTTTGTGTGATGTTGTGTGCACAGCCAAACCTTAGATCAACCCAACCAAGTTGAGTTAAATGAATGAAATGGAATAAATAAAAAAAGATTGTGTACATGATTAAATCTGGAGGAAATAATGTTACTAATATGTAGACGTATATGATTTAATCGGGTGGACAGTCATCATTGCTTATGCTCTGAACAACACAGTAAAACCGAACCGGAACCAATGGCTGCTAGGTTTTTACTGTAACCAAAGGGAACGTTTGTAAGTGGTAGATTTTGGTTTGGTAATAACCCCAACCTTTAGAGAACCAAAAGTCAAACGTTTTCTTTACGTTCTCTGTTACTAGGGCATACAATGGCGCAGACAAACTCCATCACCTCGAGGAGGCGGGGGCTCTCTGGAGTACTTCTAACTCCACACAATTTAACAACTTCATTTGTCACTGACACTGGAGAGCATCTCACTCCATTTGGTGTTGGAATTACTCCAATAGTGTTAATAAGCCTTAACACTGCAAAATTAACACTGGCAAATTTACTGTGTATACAATTACTGCCTATTTACTCAATGTATCACTTTTGCATATATATGCACACACACATGCAGGTGCAGACAGACAGACGCACAAACACACACAATCACAAACACACACACACACGCATGCACGCACGCACGCACGCACGCACGCACACACACACACACACACGCACACGCACACGCACACACACACAGAAAAGTTAGATGCCAACAGAGCAGTTAAATTGTTGGTGCTGTCAGAGATTCCTATATTACAGAAACCAGGACATACATTACACATGCAGCAAAACGGCTCATGTTAACTTACAAAGGTGGGGTAATCTAATGAGAAACATCACATTTTGGCCAAGGTTTCTCTTCAGATTTTTGTTGACAAGCAATTACAGATCCATTACTGTAAACTGTTTGCGTTCAGTCCTTGTGCAGTCCTTTTTCTGCCATATTCTCTTTTTCACTGCTGACACACACGTTTGTCTCTTGGCAGCAAAGGGATTTGTATAGTTAAGCAGAGTTCACATAGTCTGTATTGTATCTCTGTATTATTCTCAAATTCAATTCTTTTATTTTAGAGAAGCAATCTGCTAATGTATGCCACTGTTTTGGACCAAAACAACAAGTAGCATTTTGTTTTGTAGATTTAGCTTCTGACCATTAACAATGTTTGAAAAAAACCTTTATCGCCTCACATGTTCGGAATTGTGTTACAGCCAAATGTACAAAGTATTACAGAGTTGAGAGCTGAACTCTAAAGTGTCTCTGAAGTGTATAAGCATGTATAAGTTGAACTGTATGCCACAAAAACCAGGTTCGTCGGCAAGTTCTTATCTCCACGCACCCACTGTAATTGTTATTGCAAGGCTTTATAATGGAAAGAGTGTGGGTCACTGAATTTGATTGGCCTTTTTGAATTTTAATCGGCAGAGGATATCGGCCATAATTCTGCCCCGCATGCATTGTTTGCAGTGAAGCCGATGGACTTTTCGGGATGTTTTTGCAAAACTCAGCACGCAGGGTCTCAGTTGGGTGTTTTTCCCATTTATCTAGTTCCGGACTTGCAAGCTGCCCCCACCCACACACACATCACTACCGTTAAAGGGCAATTGCTTCTGTCACAGATGCAAATATTTTCCAACCAATTCAGATTGGGGATTTTGAAAAAAGAATTTGTCACTGTGGCATGTATCTTCGTCGTGTTCTACATAGACAGTGAAGTAACAGTGTACTGTCTCTCCCTCCCTGCCTATAACAGGCCTGTACAGTATATTCACTATACCGTATATTCATTCTCTGTGATGCTGACTCCTCCTTTATGATATAGTGTGTGTGTGTGTGTGTGTGTGTGTGTGTGTGTGTGTGTGTGTGTGTGTGTGTGTGTGTGTGTGTGTGTGTGTGTGTGTGTGTGTGTGTGTGTGTGTGTGTGTGTGTGCGCGTGCGCGTGCGTGTTTGTGTGTGTGCGTGTATTGTTACAATATGAAATATGTCCTGTCTTTCCAAATATCTGAAAACATTTGAAGACGGTTTAATTGGATTACAGGAGGGAAAACCAGGGGGTGGGGGGATGGGGGGGTCAGTGGCATACAGTTGGGAATTTGACCCTGGCTGTCGTGAAGGGGCTGTGTCCAAAAGGAGCATAGACTCATCCTGCACGGTTGCCAAGTCATTGCTGTGTATGTTAAATGGAATTGGACTTGAGGAGCAACCCTGTCTCGCTCCAGCCTCCTTAGGGATATATTGGGTTCTTCTGCATCCAATTTTGTGGCACACTTAGCCTCCCGCTGACATTGATTTTATAATGTCATGTGTTTTCTCCCCTCCCTACAGCACTTTTATTTAATTTGGAGAGAGCCCCGATCCATGCGATGAAATGCCTTTTGTTTGGAAGTCAACAAAGCAAGGGAGCGATTTATTTTGATTTGGAGCATGCGTCTCAATTAGGGAGCGTCGAGTGAATGAATGGTGATTACTGGTGAGGATGCTTCGGTATAGACTTCTCCCTGGCCTCCGCTGATGGAGTTTTTTGAGCTGGGAGAAATACTGCAGAATGCTTTCCCCAGTTTACAGTCCACACAGTGCTTGTATACTACTTAGGCTTGAATAGAATAGAATAGAATAGAATAGAATAGAATAGAATAGAATAGAATAGAATAGAATAGAATGGAATAGAATAGAATAGAACAGAATAGAATACAGAGCCTACATTGTCATTATGCAAGTGCAATGAATACAAGATCAAGTACATTATACAAGTACAAAATATTATATTATTTCTATTTGGAGAGGCATCATGTGCCAGGCCAAGTGGCGGAAATCATCATGGACTACTACGACCAGTTCAACATGAGAGTTTCGTTAGGGCCAATAACATCAGAATGGCATAGAGTGGAGGTCGGGATCATCACAGACTGCTCCATCTCTGTGACCCTTTTTGCTTTGGCCATGAACATGCTTGCCATGAACATGCTGAAACTCAGTGTTACCACTCTTACTACTGAGTCAGTACCTGGCAGTAGGTGGATCCTGCAAGGGCTGGATGAGCTGTGTGAGGATGGGCAAGAATGAGGTTCAAGCCTGAAAATTCAAGGTCACTGGTGTTGAAGAAGGACAAAGTCGTGGACAGGTTCCGCATCAGCATCGGAGGGGCCTCAATCCCAACTGTCTCAGAGAAACCAGTGAAGATCCAAGGTGTTTAACAGCAGCCTGAAGGATTCAGCATCAGTCTCGGATACGGCACAGAGCCCTGGTTGGAGTGGTGACCCGTGGTAGAGCTGGCTTGGGGACCTTTACAACACACCGCAGTATGAGAAGGCCAAGGAGTGAAAGTGAAAGCCCATTGGGAAACTCCAACTCCATCTCCCATTGTCATTGTGACACAGCACTCCACAGCACACAAGTGAACACTGCACACTGCACTCAACGAAATTGCATTTATGCCTAACCCGTGCAAGGGGGCAGCCCTCAATGGCGCCCCTAGGGAGCAGTGCGGCGGGACAGTACCATGCTCAGGGTACCTCAGTCATGGAGGAGGATGGGGGAGAGCACTGGTTGATTACTCCCCCCACCAACCTGGCGGGTCAGGAGTTGAACCGGCAACCTTTGGGCTACAAGTCTGACACCCTAACCGCTTACCCATGACTGCAAGGAGAGACACAGACTAGTGCAAGAGGAGGAGAGGGCAGAGGTGGAAGAGCGGAGGACCAGCAGTGTTGTTGGCCTGAGGCAGCAGGAAACATGGACAAGGTGGCAGCAGGCCATTGACCGAAAAGCCATATTGGCAGAGCTGTGGTGGGCGTAGCCACAGTGCATAAAGTTCCTTGTTCAGACAGTGTACAGTACGACACCCTGGCCAGCCCATCAAACCTCTCCATCTGGTGCAACACAGAGTCTCCCAACTGTCTGCAGTGCCCAGGCAATCTCTATCTATGTCTTCTTCCTCTGTCTTCTTGCTGTCTCTGTCTCTCCTCTCTACTTCTCCTTTTAAATCCATCTCTAACAATGATGTTTTTTTCCCATGTGTTAAGCACTTTGAGTTGCATGCCTTGTATGATACAGTGCTATACAAATACAATTATTATTATTATTATTATATTATTATAACGAATGCCACCTGAACACAAGCCGGCTCTGATCAAACATGGGCAAGGGTGTCTGATGTTGAAAGACCCGAAACACCCGAGGACCCTAGGTTACATCACTGATGATGTGTTCAGGAGCATCCAGATGTATTCAAATAAAGTCTCTAAATGAAGAGTTCAGATGCAAAACCCCCTAACTCCATTTCTGAAGACCTGCACTTCTATATTTTTAGAGAACCCAGTTGTTGGTTTGGTTTACATTCATGTACTTGATAATACATATAAATAGTTATATTATATAAATAAAATTTAAAAATATGCAATTTTGATAGCTTTGTATTAAATAAAAATGAATTAAGATTATTTTCTGAAAAGGCACTTAGGGGTTTTTGCATCTGAACCCTTCAAATATACACATGAATGCTAAAATGAATATTCAACATTCAGCACCAGATTAATATTTAATGTGTAGTGATACAATTTTAGTATGTGATTGAAAATGTTACAAAAAAAATATTTTTATTGGTAGGGGGAGTGGTTGAAGAGTTTGGATGAGAGAGTGACTTGGCTGTGATAAGACACAGGGAGTAGCCTACATAATCTACTGGGCTACTCCCATGGGGTGAGCAGAGGTGAGGTGTCCCCTCTTATCCTACCTCTGATAATATACGACACACCTACTGTATAGAAAGCAGCAGTGGCAGCCATCTCTCATTCTCTCTCTCTCTCTCTCTCTCTCTCTCTCTCTCTCTCTCTCTCTCTCTCTCTCTCTCTCTCTCTCTCTCTCTCTCTCTCTCTCTCTCTCTCTCCCTCTCTCTCTCTCTCTCTCTCTCTCTCACACACACACACACACACACACACACACACACACACACTCAAACTGTCTAGTTGACATCCCTGAAATAGACCTTTATTGGTAACTCTACACAGTTACTCTCTCACTCACACTTTTATTTACACCCCCCCTCTCTCTCTCTCTCTCTCTCTCTCTCTCTCTCTCTCTCCCTCTCTCTCTCTCTCTCTCTCTCTCTCCCTCCCTCTCTCTCTCTCTCTCTCTCTCTCTCTCTCTCACACACACACATACACACACTCAAACTGTCTAGTTGACATCCCTGAAATAGACCTTTATTGGTAACTCTACACAGATACTCTCTCACTCACACTTGTCATGTGTGCTGCTAATTTTATTTGATTTCCCTTCATCAGAGCTCTGGTGAGGCGGTGGCAGACAAGTCTCTGTGGGCTGCTTTGCTTGTAGTACGCGGGGACCGGACGACTGTGCCACTAAATGAAAAGCATGAGAACAAACACACACACACACACACACACACACACACACACACACACACACACACACACACACACACACACACACACACACACACACGCACACGCGCACCCGCACGCGCACACGCACACGCACACGCACACGCACACCCGCACACACACATGCGCGCGCACACACACACACAGTTACTGTAAATGAAAAGCTGACCAGATTAATGAAGTGGTATCCAGACGGTCCATATGAATTCTCTGACAGCCGCCCCAAGACTTCCCCCTGAGGTGGGGGCGAGGCCTCGGGCTGTGAGCGTGCATGACAAATGGCCCGTGGTGGCCAGCTGTTGTAATTGTTAGCCACCGCGCTGGAGCCTTTTTAAAGAGCACTAAGAGATAAGACTGCTCTCTGAATGCATCACCTATATTACTATACGCGTCACACGAGCACACACACAAGAATACACACTCACGCAGGTGCATATACTAAATACGCACCTATATTCTCACACACAGGTGCATGCATGCATAGACTTACACACGCACACAGACACAGACAGACACAGACACAGACACACACACACACACACACACACACAAAAGGAAATACACAGAGTAAACGTAGTTACACATAGACACACTGACATACACATAAAAACACAAGTGCAGACACACGCAAGTGCACACGCACGCATAGAGAGAGAGAGAGAGAGAGAGAGAGAGAGAGAGAGAGAGAGAGAGAGAGAGAGAGAGAGAGAGAGAGAGAGAGAGAGAGAGAGAGAGAGAGAGAGAGAGAGAGAGAGAGAGAGAGAGAGAAGTAGTAGTAGTACATGCAAAATGGCTGACACATACATACCACATAAATAATGTGTATGCGAACGCAACCTTTCTATATATACACTCGCACGCACACACGCAGGCAGGCACGCACACACGCACGCGCGCGCACGCACACACACACACACACACACACACACACACACACACACACACACACACACACACACACACACACAGTGTGGCGCTGTGGTGATGACAGTCATGCCGTATAGGTGGGGGGCTGTATCAGCACAGGGGTGCTGCCCAATTTAGCTATGATGACTTTGGGCTTCAGCCAGTTATGACAGTCACTAAAACCCTACCACTGTGCACCCCAAAAAAACACTCCTTACACCGGCATACTTTCTCTCTCCTCCACTCTCTTTCTCACTCTGTCCTTCTCTCTTTTGGTCTCCCTATCTCTCTTCGCCCCTCTCGCATTCTCTCCCTCTTACTCCCTCTCACACTCTGTCTGTCTGTCTGTGTTTCTCTCTCTCTCTCCACCTCCATGGCTTATCGCTCCTCTCCAATTCCTCTCCTTGCACCCGTGCAAAAAAATAAAATAAAAAATACAACAGTATATTCAGACGGTGGCTTAAGTTTGCTAATCTGACATGTCCCTTCATTTCCTCTCGTGCTCAGGACACCCGAATAAAAAATAATACTCGGGAAGCCCTTTCTGCTCTCCTCTGATAATAAATCAGATGGCGAATGGCTGATAGAATTACGGGCACAATAAATGGGACAAAATGTTCTCCTCTATAATGTACGTTTAAGTCGTAAAAACACCATCATTGTTCATGCCACTACATTTTACCCAGACTAATACCTAATACACCTCTTTAAAAAAACAAAAACGTACCAACATTTTGTACACTCAGATGTACAGCAGACTTAAATTATACACCATAGCAAAAAAAGTATTACATTTGTAAAAACCTAAAAAAGCAGATTGTGAAATGGTAGTGGGGAAAAAAATGAATGGAGTTATCAGAGTAGCTAAATTTAAATGTAGGCCTTTACGGTGACGGGTTCATTAGCATTGCTATGGCCGGAGACCATTTAATGCTGCAGTTTGTGATAAGTTATTAGCTGTAATTGTGAGCGCACACGCCTGGGTGTCTGCATTTGTGAGGAGCCATTCAAATGGCATAGAGAGACCTTATTTGCGTGTGTGTGTGTGTGTGTGTGTGTGTGTGTGTGTGTGTGTGTGTGTGTGTGTGTGTGTGTGTGTGTGTGTGTGTGTGTGTGTGTGTGTGTGTGTGTGTGTGTGTGTGTGTGTGTGTGTGTGTGTGTGTGTGTGTGCATGCGATTGTGGGTCAGTGTGTATGTGTGTATGTGTGTGTGTGCATGCATGCGTTTGTGGGTCAGTGTATGTGCATGTATGTGTGCTGTATAGCTGTTTACTGCATTGCAGAAGTAGCCTCCTATTCAGGGTGTGTGCTGTGTGCTGTGGGTGACGAGGGGAGCAGAGAAGAGAGGAGCAACAAAGGAGAAGAGGGGTGGGGAGGAGAAAGAAGAGAGGGGTATATAAGGAAAAAATGAGAAGCTGGACTAAGAAGAAAATTGAGAGGAGAGGAGAGAGGTGGGGACAAGAGGGGAGAGGATAAGAAACATGATGAAGAGCGTGCAAGAGGAGAGGAGAGGAGAGGAGAGGAGAGGAGAGGAGAGGAGAGGAGAGGAGAGGAGAGGAGAGGAGAGGAGAGGAGAGGAGAGGAAAGGAAAGGAAAGGAGAGAAGATGAAAGAAGAAGAGAGAAGAGGAGAACATAGGAGAGGAGAGAAGAAAAGGAGAAATTGAAGAAGAGGAGAGCACAGGAGAGGAAAGAAGAAGAGATTGGGAAGGGAGGAAAGGAATGTAGAAGGGAGTTTCTTCTCCGATCCATCCGTGAGTGGAGTGGCACCCCCCTGCTTGCCTGCCACACTGCTACTCATTTCCCCTAATCCTCACTCACAAGCACCACTGGCTAACAAATAGCTCTCCATACATACACACTGACAAAACAGAGACGGATATTAAAACTCTAATTTGCTGCATTTCACTCTAACTTCGCTCCTTGCTTCTCTCTCTCTCTCTCTCTCTCTCTCTCTCTCTCTCTCTCTCTCTCTCTCTCTCTCTCTCTCTCTCTCATGCACACACTCTCTCTCTCTCTCTCTCTCTCTCTCTCTCTCTCTCTCTCTCTCTCTCTCTCTCTCTCTCTCTCTCTGTCATGCACACACTCTCTTTCTCTCTCTCGATCTCTCTCAAACTGTGTCCTCGTCTTTCTCTGACAAGCTTGTGCACACATAAATACTCTCTGTCTCTCGCACGCACACACACACACACACATACACAAACACAAACACTCAAGTACACAATTTTTAACTGACCACTTCATTTAAAGATAACGACACCACTGCGCAAACTGCAAGTTTCTCAGCTGTTCTGATGATGCCTCGTAAATGTTAAATAAACTTTTTACAATCCCAGCTCTTTAACTTGGGTAAACAAAATAAACAAAAGAAACAGAGATATGGGACTCCACTGCGCTGCGTTTGGAGAACACTGATTATCAGCACTTAGACGGCCTTTGCCGTGTAACTTTAAGTGTCTTCACTGATCTCAGAGCAGTTTGAGTAGATGCAAGGTCAGAGGTGTACAAAGTAGAGGTAAAAAGTACTGTCACAGTGTATCTACCTTATTAACTAAAGAGGAATAACTGGTGTATAAATTATTTATGTAAGATCATGTACTAGTACCGTAATTACATCATCAAGAGTATTTCTACTTTATATACCTCTGTGCAGGATGCAATGAAATGAGACCTTTGTGTCTGTGGATACGAGAGAGGATAAGGGGTAAATCAAGATCTGACCGTCACCTGTAAGTGTCTTCACTGATCTCAGAGCAGTTTGAGTAAATTCAAGAAGCAATGGGATGAGGCCCTTTGTGTGTTTGGATACGAGAGAGGATGGGGGATGATTCAAGATCTGAGCGCCACCCCGAGTGCATCTAACTGGGTAGCGGAGGACTTTTATGTGTGAATTACCCTCCGATAATTGAGAGGTACTAGCTTTTATGGCGGTACTACCCTTGACATAAATTACATTAATATGTTGTACCCCCAACCCGATGATATTTGTGTCTTTGCAGGGTAGTTGGGCTACTAGGTCTTCATCGGGGGGTGATGAACCCCCAAGTACCCCTGTTATTCAAACTACATGTTTATGGGCACAGTTTGAGGCAATACCACCGAAGCTGACTGGCAGTTTGATGGGCAGAGGGGCACTGTGCTATAGGGACAGCACTGTAGGGGCTGGTGGAGCGAAATTGACACAGGGGAATATAATAAGGAGCGGGAATGGAGTAATGGAGAGAGAAAGGGAGGGGGAGAGAGAGAGAGAGAGAGAGAGAGAGAGAGAGAGAGAGAGAGAGAGAGAGAGAGAGAGAGAGAGAGAGAGAGTGTAAAGGGTTGTGATTGATGGCGTGATGAGCCAAAGGGGTGGTTTTTGTGGGCACAGAGGAGCGGCTAAGGCATATTAATGGGCGCGTGGCCATGTCATTCCAGAGGTGAGAATAGGTAATAAAATCAAGGTAATGAATAATTTTTGCTCACTTTTAGTCCAGGAGGGTTCATCCACTATCAGCATTTTCATTGTTTTATTGAGGAGCACTGTATATCTTTCTGATTCAAACAAAAGGTCCAACAATGTGAAGCAAAGATTTACACTCAAGACCCAGAAATTCCACACAGGGCACACAAATGTTCACAATGAAGTCAAGCAACCATTAGAGTATTTTTTAAAGATACTGCCATAAAACAATCACATTGTAACGAAGGCTTTTTATACAGTGTTCTATGGAGCTGATTTACTGTAAAGACATCTGTTTATTTTAAAGAACTGTATACATTTCGCAAAGAAACTAGGATTCATAGTTTATCAATAGAATATTGTAAAAAGTCCATTCCTCTCAGGTTGTCATAATGTCTGGTAGTAAATCCACATTCACAAGCATTTCCAGTTTTCGGATATGGACAAGGCAAAAACATTATAATAAACCCTATGAGCTTTAACACTTACAAATGCTCTAACACTGATGGAGTATTATGATATCATACTAGAGGAACATTTGCACTCACAAGTCACAACCCATCATTGGCCAGGGTGATTTATTGACCTGCCAAAAGCTAGTCCCAATGGTGTATAATGTCTAGATATTTCTGTGTTAGCGGGAAAGCAGGATCAAGTGTGTGTTATTAATTCATGTAATAAATCTATCATGGATATCCTTGAAGTGAACACAGTATCCCGAAAGGCCTCTTTTTTTTAAAAAAATGCTTGTTTCAAAAGGCTAAATCTCCGAAAAGGCTGAGAGGAGATCATGTAATGTGTCCAATTCAGTCATTCCACAGGAAATAATATTTCTTCTCACTTAGGCCTACTGCTGAGAAGAACTAGCCATGTGGTACTGTAGGTTGTTTTGGGGAAAATATGAAACCCTATTGTTTGGGTTGGATTTATTCCAAGTGATCAAACTGAAATGCTGTCAATGAATGCGATCAACCTTGTGTTTTTTTAAATTCCCAATACCAATCACTGTTGTTTTTCTAGTAACATTTTCTAGTTGTTGTTTTGAATGTTTAGTGAAGTGTGACACGTCTTGTCGATTTTGGGGATTTTCAAGGATTTTTTTACATTGAAATTTAAGTTTAGATTTTAATTTTAAGTTAAATGTAATGAAATCATATTTCATAGCGCTATAAGTGCAAGTTTACAAACTAGTAGTACAGTAAGAAGTGGGGAAGACTGGCCTGTGTCTGCTGCACTGGGAGTTGTGGGAGCCAGTGTTTTAATATTCAGCACGTCAGCAGCCCCTCTTTTTCTTTGTGCGCGATGCCAATATGTGCCTGTTTATAATATAGGCCGCGGGGTCCACACAAAATGTAGACAATGATGTTGCTGACGGTGTGACCCCCCTCTCCTTTTGAACGAACACAAACTCCAAGCAACCCACCGTTAAGACTATGAATTTGTCATAAAGTCGTACAGGACAATGATAACAAAGGCATATTGTGCGCGCGATGTGGGCATATGGTGTGCGTGAATGTGGGTGGGTGGGGGTGGTGGGGGGGTGGAATGTCTTGGATTGGGTGGCACTATTGGGGAGGTTGTCCATAGACTTGCTTGGTCACAATCTTTGAATTCTCTTTGGATTTTTTTGAGAGTTTATAACTATGGATGTGAGAGTTCTGTTCTCCAAGTCAACTTCATAGGTATGGATGCTTTTCAGAGCCACTAGGATAACCCATTATGTCAAGACTCGCTCACAGACTTCTTCAGCTTGAATTGTACAATTAAATACATCCGTTATAGAGAGGTGGGGGTGGGGGGTTTCCGCAGTCTCCTTGCAGTTCAAGCATGCTAAAATAAACAATTTTTCATATTTTTACAATGTTTTCTGAAATAATA
>NC_085866.1:38390592-38395592 GCF_034702125.1 Engraulis encrasicolus | reverse complement strand
TGTGAAAGTCAAGTAAACTCAGCTGGCTCCTGTGGCCCATACAGCCCTGCCTGCTGTGTTTGCCATCCAAGCTTGCCTCAATGCCTGCCTCCATACCTTTGAGGACCCGTATGAGCCTGCGCACATGCCTGCATGCCTGTGTGTCTGCCTTCATGCCGCCTGTTTCCCTGCCTGCGTATATCCACGCCAGCCTACCTGCATGCTGTTTGCCTGCCTACCTCCATGCCTCTTTGACTAGGGTGACCATATTGTCCATATTTTCCGGGACTGCCCCGGCCCTCAACGATCCAACCTAACGTCCTCACACAGCACCCATTGCTTCAACTCGCTAACTCCCCTCCTCCGTGGAGAAAACAATCAAGTCGGCATTTCAAATAGTAGTCTGATAGTCAGGGTTCAGAGCTGCCATCTTACCTCAGACTAACTCAGCTGCTAACAACAGTTTTATATTTTGGCAAGGATGTTCGCATTTCATTACACCTACCTCCTCTCTCCAATAAATGAGTCATCACCATAACTTCACATTGTAGACTATCAGAGACGGTCTTTCCGTTACTGTTGTGCTGATTTTGTTCACACTTGTAGTCCTGGGTTTACCGATGCAGGAACTGTGATTAGTTTGGTCGTTACTGTGGAAACGGTTGAATAATTTTGGTTCTAAAGTGAAAAAGGGAAGCGGCCAGAGCAAGTTTGAAGCCAGAATGTCTTCTTGAATTTAAAGTTCCATCTCTTTCATGCTGCCGCTACGGCACCCTTCATTACAATGCTGTTTATGGCCGTTTGACTCGGTTTTAATTGTCATCAACGTTTCAAATTGTAAGCATACAAACTCCATATCATGTCGATATCCGTTCCTGACTTAAACAGTGGATACATAAATAACTTTAATCACTTATAAATAGCCGGGCGGAATTGGAGGATGGGCGGAATTAGGTGACTTGACTATAACTTTCATATAGTCAGTTAATGTGCATCACGTAGACTGGGATATAAACCAACATTAGGCTACAGCAATATAGTTAATTTGCTGTGCGATGTCTGGAGTAAAATCTGGAGTAGGCCTAACACGGCGGCCGCAGATAGTCTATCGGAAACACGACCGACTGTCAGTCTAGTTTGTGTCAATGACGTTGCTTCGCATCTCGAGGCCATAAGCACAAGGCGAGGACAGGAGGAAGCACAAAATTGGGACACATAGAAGTCGTAAAAATGGATATCGTCACCCTATCTTTGACTGCTCGCCTCCATTTCTGCCTGCCTGCCTGCATGCCTGTCTGTCTGCTTGCCTGCCTGCTTGAACCATGTTTCCTCCACTACTGCTTCCATACCTACTTGCCTGCAATTCTGCCCACCTGCCCACCTCTATGCCTCCTTCTTCCATACCTGACACCATGGTTGCCATGCATACCTGTCAATGCATGCCTGCCTTGCCTGCCTGTATGGCTGCCTCAAAGCCTACCTGCCTGGCTGCATGCCTGAAGGTCTTTATGAATTTGTGAAACATTCCACCCTTGCCTCCATGCCTGCACTCCTGCCAGCCTCCCTCCCTCTCTGTCTGCTTTGCCTGCTTCCATGCGCACACTCCTGTCTGCCTGCCCTGTCTGTCTCCACACCTCCATACACCCCCATTCTTACCTCCATTCATGCCTCTATACCTGCCTGCCATCATGCCTCCCTTCATGTTTTATTCTTGCCTGGTCCATGTCCCCCTGCCTCCAGGGTTGCCTGGTCCATGTACCCCTGCCTCTATGCTTGCCTTGGTCCATGTACAGTACCCCTGCCTATATGCTTGCCTGGTTCATGTCCCCCTAGCCCTGCCTCCATGCTTGCCTGGTCCATCTCCCCTTACTCTAGGCTTGCCTTGTCCATGTACCCCTGCCTCTATATTACCCTGCCTCAATGCTTGCCTGGTCCATGTTCCCCTGCCTCTATGCCTTCCTGGTCCCTGTACCCTTGCCTCCATGCTTGCCTGGTCCATGTTCCCCTGCCTCCATGCTTGCCTGGTCCATGTACCCTTGCCTCCATGCTTGCCTGCATGTGTGAACCTGTGTGAGCCTCTGCAGCCGGTCAGCTAAATCACAGGCTGACAGGGCCCTTTCCTTTTATAGCTGCCCCCTGTGTAACCAGCCCAGAAAAGGGAAGAGCAGAGGGGACAGCAACGCACACACACACGCACACACACGCACATATGCATGCACACACACACACATTCTCACACATATTCACACACACACACACACGCACGCACGCACGCACGCACGCACGCACGCACGCACGCACGCACGCACGCACGCACGCACGCACGCACGCACGCACACACCACACACACACACACACACACACACACACACACACACACACACACACACACACACACACACCTGAATGCACATGCACAAGCACACATACTCATGCACATACACATGCATAGAATAGCACGGCTTAGCATAGCCTACAATCTTATGCACGTACTAAGCACAGTGTGCATGCATACAAACACAGTCATACACAAACACAGACAATGAGAGAGTAGGGAGAACCGGGTATGCAGCTTGCAATATACATCTACAGCAAATGACAAGTTTTATTTACACACCCTTATACAATATCACCCTCAGAAACAATTACGCACACACACACACACAAACACACACACACACACACACACACACACACACACACACACACACACACACACACACACACACACACACACACACACACACACACACACACACACACACACACACACACGAGAACACACACATGTGGATGCACGTTTGCAATTGTGTCTGTGAGTGTGTAACACACGCACACACACAGATGCACGCACGCACACACACACACACACACACACACACACACCATGACATACAGACACGCATGCAACAGCACACACAAACACAGACACACATACAAAGGATATGCGACAGAGACATACAATGCTGTGCTAGAAACCGTGTTTCCCTCCCTTCTCCTCCGCTGTGCATCACATGCATCCGAGTGTCGCGTCGGCACAAGGGTATCAAGAGATGGGCGCTTCTCCTGGCCAATCAATCTCCTCCGTTTTCCCCCCAGCGATATAAAAACCAGGGGCTGCTTCCTCGACGAGACTGAGATATGGGCCTCGATCGGCTATTAGCGCCGACTATCTAGCGGCAACGCTTCGTCTTATGGCCCATGGTATTTATTTCCCAGACTAATTATGATTATCTCGACACGCATTAGCGTAATTAACAAGAGAATTATAGAACCTCAATTTAGAGCAATGTGCGTGTTAGGATGAAGCATTGGTGCATTAGCATTGATTTGCCTGGGCTAGGGTACGGTGCAAGCGGGATGTATTGAGGGGGGGAGATGGGGTGCCACCTCGATGGGATAGGTTTAGGGTTTTTAGTGTAGGGCTGATGTATGGGAATTGGGAGAGGAGAGAGGATTCGGCTGGGTGGAGTGGGGTGAGGTGGGGTTGGAGACAATCGTTCACTACGTTTACATGACGTTTTTAATTCCAAATTAATAATTCAGAATTAGATAGTTCCGTCCACTTTACTTTGATTTTTTCTCTAATGCCGAATTAAGAGATGTTTACATGACGTTTTCAAAGCGGAATTAAGCTTTACTCAAAATGAATTTAAGTTAATTCGGAACTAAATGTCTCATGTTAATGTAGCCAATGATGGAATGGGTGGGGCGGGGAGGACCAGAGTTGTGTAAAGTATAAATAAAAGTATAATTGATTTATAAGAATAAATCACAACGCTGGTGGTATGATACTACTTGTTTTCACCTTTGTAATACACTAACTAGTGTTGCAATGACCTCTTTAAGAATACTTCTACTTCTATTTTGCAACTCTGGGGATGACACATCTGGGTTAGGTTTCTGATGTAACACTGGAGAGTAGAGGGGAGTCGGTGGGGTTGGGAGGGGTAAGGTGGGGTGGGAGATAATGAGGGTTTGGCGGGGGGCACCTCGGTGCGCGAGGTTTGGAGTTTTTTCAGTGTAGTGCTGATGCAAGTGCTGGAGAGGGGATTTGGCTGGGTGGGGTGGCGTAAGGTGGGGTGGGAGACTGGTGGTATGGGGAGGGTGTAGGATGCCACTGTAGTAGGAAGGGTTTGGGGCTTTTACGTGATGCTATACTGTGTATGGACTATATGATGTATGAGAAGGGCGTGTTGAGTGGATGGGGATGAAGAAGGACTGGTGGAGGCCTTCCAGCAGCAATACTCCTTTGGCAGGGGTGAGACGGAGAGGGAGGCGGTGGGGTGGAGGAGGTGTTTGTGGGAGGACGAGGGGGCGGTCATGGTGAGGGGAAGACATGTGGGTATGGATGGAGGTTGTTTTGGGGGGTGGGGTATGTGGAGTGGTTGAGGGAGGACAGGGAGGGAATAGGGGGTTGGTTGTTGTGTTTCTGTGGTTGTTGTGCAGAGGTGTGTGTGTGTGTGTGGGGGGGGGGGGATGGGGGAAGGGAGCTGGAGGGGCTACGTGGATAAATGGATGCTGTGGGTTTGTGGGAGGATGGGGGAGTGATCAGGGGAGTTGATTGTTGGGTTTGTGGGTGCTTGTGCAGAGGTTGTTGTGCAGAGGTGTGTGTGGGGGTGTGTGTGGGAAGGACAGAGGAATGGGGGGGGGCATGGGAGTCAGTTAGTTGGCTTGTGGGGTTCTTGTGTGGAGGTGTTTGTGTGTGTGTGGGGGGGGGCATGGTGTAAGGAGGGGGAGTTGGTGAGTACGGGGGCTGTGGGTTGAGGTCTGAGCAGGTGCATGGGAAACAGATAGGGACAGGTGAAGGATGGGTAACTGAGCCAAGCAGGCAGGCAATGCATTTGCTGTGTGTGTGTGTCTGTGCGTGCGTGCGTGTGTGTGTGCGCGCGTGCTTGTGTATGTGTGTGCGCGTGCGTGTGTGCCTGCACAGGCAAATTTGTGCATGCATGTGTGTCTTTTTACCCTACTTCTGTCCTCTGCTGTTGTATACAGGACTGTGTACATACACATGCATGCTC
>NC_085866.1:38385592-38388092 GCF_034702125.1 Engraulis encrasicolus | reverse complement strand
CACCTCCCCTCCCTCCCGCCGTTGTGCGTGCCACCCATTGTAATCTGGAGTAACGAGCGCAGGAGAAGAAGAGATCGAGAGATGGAGAGAGTGAATCAGAGAAAAAGGGAGCACAAGGGCAGAGCATGAAAGAGGAGGAATGCGAGAGAGAGAGAGAGAGAGAGAGAGAGAGAGAGAGAGAGAGAGAGAGAGAGAGAGAGAGAGAGAGAGAGAGAGAGAGAGAGAGAGAGCACATGAGAAAAAGAGAGAAGACAAAAGACAGAGTGAGAGAAGAAATAAAACACAGAAGCGAGTGAGGAAAGATATGTACGAGTGGTTAGGCCTGACTCTATGGAGAATACAGACTGCTGTGAACAGCCAGAAATTAAAGCGAGCCGTGACCAGAGATCTAAATCTAATCTTCTCATCGAAATCTCAAGATGTAGCTTGTACCGCTATGCCTCTGGGTATACTCTTTTATTAACCAAAAAGGACCGCCGAGGCCTCTTGTGCAGCGAGTGCGCAAGAGGGAGAGAGGGACAGAGCGAGAGAGCACAGTAGACAGAGGAGAGGGAAGGCCTACTGTACTTACAGTCCGCCTGGAGAAAGAAGAAATAGTATGTCTCAGGACCCTCTCTCTCTCTCTCTCTCTCTCTCTCTCTCTCTCTCTCTCTCTCTCTCTCTCTCTCTCTCTCTCTCTCTCTCTCTCTCTCTCTCTCTCTCTCTCTCTCTCTCTCTCCCTCTTCATAAACAGTAAGGTTGTAAATTGGCGGAGACATGGCAATAGGATACATTACATGACACGGTACAGGTGCTGCAATTCAATATGCTGCTTACCATGAGCATGGTGATATATTGCAATTTATTGCAATCATGTTTTAGAGAAGAAGAAAAATAGGGGCCACTGTATATGGCTGTAGTGGGACCACTGTGCAATATAATGGGTAGATTGAAGAGTTAAAAGTTTCAAAACTTCATTTTCAGAGTAAAATCTGCTAATAAGAAAAGTTTACTTTTTTAATACATATTGTGTGCATACATGCAGTATGACGTTTGAGAGTTTATCTCTGCAAACTGAAAACAAAATCCTGTCATATTAATCGTAACTCTACTACATAAATAAACAAAGTATCTTTTGAGCTCAAATGCTGAAGCATGATGCACAATGCATATGTCAGTTTTTATCACACCATGAATCTTTAATAGATGCCAGCAAAATACTGAATCATATTTCAGAAAAAAATAAAGAACCAGTCACTCTGATTTCCAATTCAACTTCTCGCCTCGTCCCTCCGTGCCTGTTTGAATATTTTAAAAATCGGGGGCTTCTCCTGAATCCTGAGCTTCCCCATCGAGTCCAACCGCGATGCCATTAGCCGCTCTTCAGAAAGACATTCACAGGGAATCACACTCAGGGCCGTTGACAGCCTTGGCTGGGCCCGGGACGAAATCCTAAGACAGGGCCCTCCCATCAATACATACAATGTAATGAGGAACTAATTATGGGCCCCTCATCTTGGGATCGGGACAACTGACCCCTTTCTCCCCCCCTGACGGCTTCCCTGATCACACTTAGTGTGCAGAATTTGAAGATAAGCCATCACAATTCCACTGCGGAGAGAAGCCCGCCTGCGGACAGGAAACGCACAGATATACTAGAACAAAGCAGCTACCACTTTATTGTTCACGCCCAGGGTCTTTCATGTGCGCACTCTCTTTTCTTTTTTTTCTCTCTATCGTCTCGTTGCTCTCTACCAAGGTGACTATATAGTCAGATGTGAAGTGCCACTTCTCATTTTCCAAAAAGAAAATCAGATTGGTGATTGATTAGTTGTTTAGGGCTGCAGAGGACACCTCGTAGATTAATCCCAAGCTCTGTCGGTCACTGGCCTAACCTTGCACCCGCAGCCGCTGTGCCTCCGCAGCAAGCTTTTTGATAATTGATGCATGACTAAGTAAATTGTTTGTGAAGACACTCTCGTGATTCATGTAATTAGCTGTGGCCTTCCCACATCACCTGCGTACAGGGTGTAGTGTGGGAGGCAAGGTTGCGTTTGTGTGTGTGTGTGTGTGTGTGTGTGTGTGTGTGTGCGTTCGTTCATGCGTGCGTGCGTGCGTGCGTGCATGCGTGCGTGCTTGCATGCGTGTGTGTGTGTGTGTGTGTGTGTGTGAAACAATCCATGATAGTAGTTCTCTTTTTCTTTTTTGCTGTAGCTCTTGTTAAGAGTGATTGAGTCACTCTTGAGCTCATCTCCTGAATTGTTGTCCGACCCTGATGCGTGTGTGAATACTTGCGTGCATGCGTGCATGAGTGTGTGTGTGTGCACGTGTGTGCGTGTGTGTGTGTGTGTGTGTGTGTGTGTGTGTGTGTGTGTGTGTGTGTGTGTGTGTGTGTGTGTGTGTGTGTGTGTGTGTGTGTGTGTGTGTGTGTGTGTGTGTGTGTGTCTGTGTCTGTGTCTGTGTCTGTGTGTCTGTGTCTGTGTGTGTGTGTGTGTGCGTGCATTTGTATGTGCATTGGTGT
>NC_085866.1:38360592-38363092 GCF_034702125.1 Engraulis encrasicolus | reverse complement strand
AGACCAATAATAGGTAATTATCAGGTAATCATTCAAGTTCGTCAACCCAACAACAAACAAGAGAAAACTGTCAATCCATGGTGATCGCTGGCTGACAGATCTAGGGTCAGTTTTACACTTTAACTAACACGACAGTCGTTGGACTGATGCTGCACAAGGCTGATTTCTGATCAGTAGGCTTACACGAGATGACCACTGCGTGTCGCCCGCTGCCCCTATAGTCGCTTATTTATCGTGAAAGATCTGGCAACCCCGCACCAGCGATGCTGAGGAGCACTGTCTGTGTCACCTGCAGTTCCTTCACGAGAGACCGCATCCACTAACTGCCTGGACAGTCTAATTTGGACAATAAGGTATGGCAATTTAATGATTTGTTGGTTGTCTGAATGTGTTGGAAAACCTCATTTTGAAAACTTTATGCAAGTATTAGCAGCCAGGAAGAGCCAAAATACGAGATAGCTACACGAAACAACAACATGACTAAATGAGAGCAAGTTAGTGTTGTGGCAGCTGCAAACCAAGTAGCACAGCACAATCCTAACGTGCACGTCAGTTTATTTTTTTGTTGATAACAGGATAGTTAATATGAAACCGTTTGGATAGGGACATGGCATGGATAGCATTGGCCCATTGGCCACACATTGGAAAGGGTAGTCTTGTTATCTACAGTCAGGATCGGTAGGCAGACGTCAGTACCTAGCTCGAAACCTAGCATGTGAAATGAACTAATGCTAAGCTGGACTATGATTGTTGTGATGCCTTCTCTCAGTGAGAAGCTTCTCCTTTGCTTCTTCGATTGTCTTGACTTTTCTTGGAGTTTAAATCAAACTTAAATAAAGTCGGAGTAAGTCATAGTAAAGAGCACCTCTGCCTCTTTAGAGTAAGCAAGTTCACATCAGTCACAGATGTGTTGCCTAAACCCACAGCGCTAGTCCACTTCAGAGTATGACTCCCCCCCCAATAGCTAAATTTGCGGTACATATTTGACCTCAAATGTGTCAATATATCGTAATCCTTTTGTTCAAACGTAGCGAAAATAAATCGTCACGCACACAAAATCATGGTACAGATGTGAGTTTGTTCACCAACGAAATTCACGTCATGTAATTTCTTTGCTAAAACCCTGCAGCCATGGCTTTAGAATCAGCCACTGCTCACAGCTGTAATTGCCTTGCAGGCCGACGGCGCCTCAGACTTGAAATTCACGTCATGTAATTTCTTTGTTAAAACCATATGCCACTGCTTTGACATCTGACACTGTCAACATCAATAATATAGGGTTTTTTTGTATTCTGACATTGTTGAATGAAGTCAAAGTTGTTACTCTAAGGGGAACCACAACCACGAACACAAAACTCATCCCACTAAACATTGGACGTCGTATAGACGTTGAAATTAGGTCTAAATCGCGTCCGTCGGTCCATGACCAGTTTTGGACCTTAGAATGACGTACAAACTAGGTCCTTTATTTGGACGTCTACTAATGACCCTATTTGTACGTCATTATGAAGTTCAAAATTCGGACGTCAGTCTAGGTCACTTTTTTGGACGTCAAAAACAGGTGAGGGAAATCGACATGATTGTTGTTGTTGCTGTTGCTTTTTTTTTGCTTTGTTTTTAAATAGGCCATAGTAGTTTTCCTAATAGGCTATTTTTTCTGTTCACACCGGGTGGGGAAAGAGTGTGTGGCAATCCCAAACTAGAGATACTCTCCAACGTGCAATGCACCGTGGGACACACTGCCTAAACAGATGTGTGAAAAAATAACACATTGGGATGTGTACAGCATTGACAGATTATGTGTCATTTTTGTGTAAGATTTCACAGAATGTGTGAAACCTGAAGTTAAGAGATTCATTTCTGGGTCGTGCTACAACAAGTGAGAAACTAACGGCCGTTTGGCTGTCCAATCGCGTGACTGTGGACATTTGAAAGCAGACTTCCGCCCGCCTTTTCTACCGTTGGAAATGCAAGATGCGGCGACTTGACTTCAGACACCGAGAGAGGCTGGCGTAAGTAATTCACTTTATTGGTATAATTTCGTAACAATTACGTGTGTTACCGTTAATGTATGGTTAAAATCAAACCCTGCTTCACAAGTTTTGCTGTACGAACATTGGAACAGCCTCAGTGATTCTGTGAACATTAAGCTAGCCTACAGATTTAGCTAGTTATTGATACTCAGTTAGCTATTGATCTTTAACGCTTGCACTATAAATTATATTTATTTTCTTTTAATTCACATGTGGACTAACTTGATGGTTAAAACGTGTTGTGTTGGGAAAATTAAAGGTTTGAAATGTGATATTGGATGGTTTGCTAACATTGGTTGCTAATAGGGTAACTGATAATTAGCTGGTGTGGGATAAATCAGGCGGCACTTTACTGATGTGAAGTTTGAAAGCTATTTTCTGAACATAAAAAAGAAAGTCTGACAGGATTTGTGCAAGGATACTGAAACACCACGGATGGATTGACGTAGAGCTAGTACTGGTAGTGG
>NC_085866.1:38346812-38349312 GCF_034702125.1 Engraulis encrasicolus | reverse complement strand
AGGTTTTAACCCCAAGTTAGTCACAATAACCTCAACCAGATGTTTCCTGTAGTTGCAGATCAGATTAACAAAACAATCTGGATGTATCTGGTCTCCCTCTTCTTTAGAAAAATGCCTCTCGTCAGCAAGGTTTGTGGGATGTCTGGAGTGCATAGCTTTCTTGACTTCATGCCATATAATCTCAATTGTTTTTTGTCAGGGCTTTGACTGGGCTATTCCAGAATGTTTATTTCATTGTAATGAAGTCATTCTCAAGTCGTTTTGCTTCTAATATGGGTTATTTTCACATTTCAGCACCCACCCTGTTGAGTGCTTCAACTGTGTGACAGAATACCTCACTTTTTTCTGTAAAATATCTCGATAAACTTCTGAGTTCATTGTTCCACTGATAATAGCAAACTGAAAAGGGCCTGAGACAGCAAGGTAGCCGCATATAATGATGCTCCCGCCACCATTCTCAAAGGTGGAGATGATGTTTTGGTGAAGGTGTGGTTCTCCAATTCTACTCCAAACATGACATTGTGTGTTCCCCTGAACAATTCAACTTTGGTTTCAACGTTGGTCTACAGAATATTTTGCAGTAATTCTATGAAGCATATAAATGCTTTTTCGCAAACCTCAAAGGTGCAGCAATGTTTTTTTGGACAGAAACCTCATTCATTTTAGATTGGCAGAATGAATCCCATTTTTAGCTATTCTTGGTTACATCTCCTCTTCTGAGTATGGTGGCAGGAGCATCATTATATGCGGCTACCTTGCTGCATTAGGCCCTTGACAGTTTGCTATTATCAGTGGAACAATGAACTCAAGTTTATTGTGATATTTTACAGAAAAAACGTGAGGAAGTCTGTCACACAGTTGAAGCACACAAGAGTATGGGTCCTGAAATGTGACAACAACCCATACTTTAGAAGCAAATAGACTTTAGAATGGCTTCATAATAATGAAATACACATTCTGGAATAGCCCAGTCAAAGCCCTGACAAAAAACAATTGAGATTACATGGCATGAAGTCAAGAAAGCTATGCACTCCAGACATCCCACAAACCCTGCTGATGAGAGGCGGTTCTCTAAAGAAGAGGGAGACAAGATACAAACAGATTGTTTTGTTAATCTGTTCTGCAACTACAGGGACAAGTCTGGTTGATGATATTGCAACTAACTGAGGGTTAAAACCTACTTAATGCAAGGGTGTACTTACTTATGCCCTGCTCTCCTGTGAATGTTATGGCCTTATGACCAATAAAAATATGATACCATGTAAATGGTTTGGGTGGAATTAATTAAAGCAGACTCTGACTGTTCCTTCTTGAGATTTCCGGGATGATCAGACCATGTTTTATGATCGATTTTGACAGAAATGTAAGAAATTTCAAAGGGTGTACAAACTTTTTCCTGGGACTGTAAATACAGCAAGGGTGCACAGGTCAGAGCTTTTGAGTGCTCACACCGGCACTGAAAATGTGGTCTGAAACAGCCAGCCAAATTTAGTCTAACCCTCAAGGCTCCTTACAGTAATTTACTATGATTGCATTCAAATAGAATATGCAAATTTGTCCGAATTTGTTTTTTTTCTGATCTTAATCTATTCATATAAGCGAAATGCAATGGTGTTTAATGAATTTGTATGTATTTTAGTCTCAGAGTGCTTACTCAGTGTAGGCAGTGCAGTCTGATACCTTCATTTCTGTAACTGGCTATGGAGTGTATAACAGGGCTATGCACAGGGCACCGCTAATAGTCTGCAGCAACATTTACACAATACACTGACTTCAAAGTATGGCATTTGTGTCTAGGCTACGGAATGAACAAATAAATATGCAGACAAAGTGTCCTTTGCTGTATAGCCACTATGAGTAACTTATCCATTGAGGACCCAAGTTACATCTCCAACATCTCTCTCTGCCTCTCTGTTTCTGTCTCTGTTTCTGTCTCTGTCTCTGTCTGTCTCTGTCTCTCTCTCTCTCTCTCTCTCTCTCTCTCTCTCTCTCTCTCTCTCTCTCTCTGTCTCTGTTTCTGTCTCTGTCTCTGTCTCTGTCTCTTAGATTAGACAAACAGTATATCACTCATATCTGTCACCACGCTTCATAGTGTACGTAAACTAAGTAATAGCAATGTCTGTGTATTTTTCCTCTGCTAGTCTCGACTTGTTTGAGGTGTTGTCTAAACATGGATCTATAAGATGCCACTTGGGGGTGGGGGGGGATTGTGGATAAAGCCATGATTGTAACTTGATGATGAGACTCACTGTATTAAACGAGGCTGTAATTATCAACTGTTGTGCTAATAATAAGCTCCAACAGAAGCCAGGTGTAGAGAGATGTGTAATATGTAATAGCTTGGTAGTGTGGATTAATGGGTGTCAGGAGTTGTGACAGACTGACCTATCCTCCTGTGTACCAGTTTGGATGCGTTTGTGTGGCTCAGGGCAGAGAATCGTGGAAAATTCATCTAGTAACCCAGTTATTTTTTTCATACAATGTTGCATAAGGCTGTGGG
>NC_085866.1:38334312-38344312 GCF_034702125.1 Engraulis encrasicolus | reverse complement strand
TACACAGACATTGTGCCTTGTGTGTATGTCAACCTCATTCATCTCCCTCAGTAACAAGATGCAGTCCTCACTTGTCTCTCTCATTGTATTAAGTGGCACTGGAGGATGTACAATATTAGCTTAGACTCACCTGAGTGGGCGAATTATGGACTGCCACTCTCTTCAGCGCAGGGTGTGTGCTAATGGACCATATTTAATGGCTCGTACTTGTTCTTTCTTACTAATCGCCTGTTTAAAGTGAAACTAAGTAGTGTTTCGTTTTTAGATTTCAGTCGCGTGTGGCGACTCCAGCGTTGCCGACCAGTTGGCTGGTTCAGTCAATCACAATCCGTTTCACTCTTTGGAGGGTTTGCATGCGCAACATACATCTGTACGTTGTCATCTTGGTTCACTGTGGAAAAATCAAGTGTTAGTGGTTTGCAATTCAAACTTTTGGATGCATAAACACTCTAATTTGGTTCAAGATTAGTTTCAGGGACTTGGAAAGATCCACAGGGTGGCACAGTGAATACTGAAGTGCCTTTCTATTCAGTACATGTGAGTGAAGCACTTACTGTAAATGATTTTGGTAACACTATTTTAAGGTTGCAAAACACAGTTTAATATTGCTTTTGCATTGAACTGTGCCAATGGTTGTACGGCTACATCACACATTATTACACTGTAATTGAGAAATATAATATCATAAGAGGTACTGCTGTTGAATTGGGGGCTAAGGTCTCACTGCTACATTTCCCTGTTTCATAATCACTTCCTAATTTACATGCCTGCAAATAAAATCCATTTCGACAACGTAAATGACTTAAGACTTCCACTAATGCTTATTTGAACCCCTACAAAGCAAACTCAAGACCTTGGAAATACTGGGCTAATGGAGTTTCCATTAAATAAAAGCTTGAAGTTTGTCTGTCTGAGCTGGTTTACAAAGACACGTCTTTTCTTTGGACAGTAGGCTAATTAATATATGATTCACGTGCGTGCCTATGTTGCAGCGCGGGCCAGAAAAGCACCCGGGCAAAAAATAGAGCAACTTGAAGAAAATTGGAAAATTTGTTATGCATGCTAAAACACCAGCGCTCACATATGAACGCACACACAGAAATACTGTACACACACGTGCACACTTACACACATACAAGCACAAATACATAAACACCCGTCCCGCACACAATCACACTTGTGCACACACACACACACACACACACACACACACACACACACACACACACATGCACACGCACACGCACACACACACACACACACACACACACACACACACACACACACACACAGCCAAATTATAATGTCGAGATTTATGTAAATTTAGCAACTGCGCCTCACCTCCTTGCAGTCATGAGCATGAGCTTGTCCTAGGTCATACGCATAATTAATTTTTTTGGGGGGGAGATAATGCAGCCTGTTCCAGACACATACCTTACCTTTAAGATGACTGTCATGCATGAACTAGCCTCCTAGCCACTCTCCGCTAATTAGCATGCCAAAGGCGGAAGCTAGCGGCCACTCTATTTGTTTTCATGTAACTCCTGTGGGCTTAGAACTGTCATGAGACATCGCAGTTATTGATCAACATCTTAAGTGATTTGGTCAATGTTTTTGAACAGGCGTTTTTAAAGACCACCTGTCACGCGAGGATGGATAAGCGTTGAAGGCCCTTGAACTGTTCTCACCGCTGACAGCTTTAATCTGACACAGATCGTTGAATATGAAGCCTTCGCAACACACACACACACATGTTCATGAATATAAAAAGACACTTGCAGTGTTTATATAAAAAGACACATGCAGTTGGTTTGTTGTCCATTGCCAATATACAGTACATGGGTTTACCGTGTAAACAAGCCCTTGCTGCGAGACCATGGCTGCGCACTGTTCAACCTCTGCTTGTTGGAAACTGCGTCAGTCAAAAAAAATTAGCTGCTTAGCATCATGCCCTTCCCCATAACATGAATATTTGTAAACAACAAATCATCATGGAATCTGCATGCTCAGACTAGTCCTGTTTGCCTAAAAAAAGCACAAACACACAAATTACATGGGGAAAATCACATGTAGTTAAAATTAAAGACTTCATTTTTTCAATCTGTTGGGCCAATGCAGTTGGTACGTTGCCAAATACTGATAATAACGTAAATGATCACAATTCATCGTGAAATCTGCACGAACAGGCTCTTTGTCTGTTTACCTAAACACACACACACACACACACACACACACACACACACACACACACACACACACACTAACACACACACACACACACACACACACACACACACACACACACACACACACACACACACACACACACACACACACACACACACACACACACACACACACAAAATCACATACACAATCACATGTGTAATTAAAATTAAAAGCTTATTTTTTTTCTCTATTGGGACAAAGCACTTGGTACATTGCCCATGGCCAATATTCTATAAAAACTTAGTTGATGACAAAACATCATGGAATCTGCATGGTCAGGCTCTTCACTCTTCCTGCTTAAAAAAAAAGAAAACATAAATTACACACACGCGCACGCAGAAAAATCACCAATAATTAAAAATGTTATACTTCTATCGGGCCGATGCAGTTGGTCCATTGCCAATTGCCGATATTTCTATAACAAACTTAGTGGAGGACGGAACATGATAGAATCTGCATGGTCAGGCTCTTTTGTGTAGTCTCCTACAGTAACCTCCTCCATGTCTCCTTCATTAGTATTCCAGACCAGGCACAGCACAGCATCTCAATTAGTGTTATTACATGAATTCATTTCTCCACTAAAAGCAAATTATGGATCTTATTATTGTTTTCCATTCCTCTCCCTTTAAGTCACTGAGTTGTATCCTTTTCCAATTTATCTTCCACAGGGGCCAAGTTGGACCGTTACTCAAGAATGATTTGGAAGAGTTTCGCGGATTTAATTTATAACGAGGAGGCTCTGCTTCTTTCAGCTGAGGTAGGGGCATCTATTTGCTGTATGGTTTATAGAGGAGGCAACGTAAAAAATTTTTTGTAGAGATCAGACTGAATCTACATTTACTTTGATGTTACTTCAGAGAACTTGAAATGAATCCCTCGAGCTCCACTGGGACTTTGCCAAAAAAGATGTTCACAATGGCCGCAGACCCCACACTGGACGCAGGCCTTTCATTTCAGTTGCTTTATCTACCTTTTGCAAAAGGAGAAATCCCTCCCAAAAAAAGTTGGCTGTGGAATACTGCACTCCACACACACACACACACACACACACACACACACACACACACACACACACACACACACACACACACACACACACACACACACACACACACACACACACACACACACAGGTACACATACTGTACTACTACAGCACAGTCATATACAGGCACACACACACACACACACACACACACACACACACACACACACACACACACACACACACACACACACACACACACACACACACAGGCATACACAGGCATACACAGGCATACACATGCACAGTTTCCCAGGAGCAGTCGAGCAGCGGAGATTGCCTCTTTAAGGTGGAAATCAATATCTTTTCTTTTCCCATCTCTCCCCTCCTCCTCTTGTCCTTTCAATTCCCTGACCCTCTTTCCCCCTCGTATCCCCTCTTCCTTCACTATACCCCTCTCCCTTCCCTATACCCCTCTCATTCCCTTTCTCATTCTCTTACTCTATCACTTTCTCTCCCCTGTGTCCCTCTCCTCACTCTCCCCCTCTCTCTGCTTCTCTCATTCTTTGTCTGTCTCTCTCTGTTCCTCTTCCCACGTTCTCTCATTCACCCTCACTCTGTCTTTCTTTCTCTCCCTATCTTCCTCTCTCTCTCCCATCTCTCTGTCTGCGGCCCTGTCTCTCTTTCCTTCCTTCTGTCTTTCTCTCTCTTTATCCTCAATATCTGTCTTTCTCTCTCCCTCCTTCTCTCTCCCATTCTCATTTTCACTCTGTTTCTCTTTATCACTCTCTCTACAGGGTATGTCTCTTACTCTCTCTCTTTCTCTCTCTCTCTATCCTCCATGTCGGTCTTTCTCTCTCCCTCCGTCTACCTCTCCGTCTATCCCTTCCTCTACCCCCCTCCTCCCCCTTTCTCTGTGAGATACATTCACCCCACAAAGAAAACACTCTCTCTGGACACGAGCAAAGGAAACACTCAGATAGCAGAAGACATCAACTTACAGTAAAACAAGCGGCTCTACATCCTGCAGCTGATCAATAAGGCACACGTGCCGTACGCTGGACGGCATGCAGGCAGCCAGACACTGGCACCATGACACATATACTACTCTACAGAACAGACAGAGGACTGTGCACATACGCACACAAACGCGCACGCACGCACACACACACACAGACACGCACACACGCACATGCACACACACATACACAGACACGCACACGCACGTATACGTATGCATGCACGCACGCTCACACTCAGGCACGCACACACACACACACACCCACACAATAAGATAGGGGAAAAGACATATGTGGGGTGTACATGCACATGTGTATCGGAACAGTGAGGCTCAGTAGCAAGGTATTGACCACTGACACATCTCTCTCTCTATCTCTGTCTCTGTCTCTCTTTCTCTCGCTTCACCGTCTCTGACCATAGATGGCCGGTCCTCATTTAGCTTTTGTGCTTTAGTGGGTGAGTGCATGGGTGTGCAGTGTACCCCCCAAAAAAATCAGCCAAAGTCGCTATTGGCTCGCTGAAAAGTCGCTAGATGACATCATGACGTTACGTATGACACACACGACATGCTGATCCCTAGAAAACGTGCCCACATGCCTTCGTTCACAGTACAAATGGGCAGTGGTAGCTACTGTTTGGAGATCAGAGCTAATCTGCAGCCCTGTTTAACTGTGGGAAACGCTTCTGACGGCGGCACAAAGTAACAATTATGTACAGTAACAACGATTTTGTCATTGAAAATGTGCGTTTTAAAAAAGTCGCCAGATGCACCAAAAAGTCGCTAGATGAAGTTATTAGTCGGCAGGGACCTCAAAATGTCGCTAAATCTAGTGTCAAAGTCACTAAATTGGCAACACTGTGTGTGTGCGCGCGCACACCAGGGTCGTGTAGGGTGGTTAGGGTGGTGGTGGGTTTGTTGGAAGGTGCATTGGCTGGCATTGTGTGTGGGTGATGGTCAGCTGTCTGGTGAGAGTGTGTTGGGGTGTGATGGGTAGGTGCTGATATGGGGGTGGAGAGTGAGTTGTTGTGTGGTGGCATTGATTGGTTTGAGGGTGCCCTGGGTGACTTGCGGGGTTAACGCCAGACGATCTCACCAGACGATCTCTTGTCTGGAGGCTACCTATGCAAATTCTTGTAGGAAAGGTGTGGTTTACGATTGCCCATGACTGTTTGTTGGGCGTTACTAAGTCATGTTGCATATACAGTGCTGTATGAAAGTATTTACTGATTTTTTTCCTTTAATAAATTAAATCAGCACTTGGGAGTTATCTCTATCTAACATTTCAATTTCCTTGAGTGACAAAGATGCAATAAAAGCTGAGAAATAAGTACTGTAAGGGGGAAAATACTTCAGCACTATCCGTAGACCGTAGCCAATCACATCAGGCATTGCCTTTCCACCCTTCCCCACTCTTTTATTGGAGCCCAAGATCTGGTACTCTCAATGAGGGATAGAATCCATGCTGTCTTCCAGATCGGAACGATTGTGCAAATCAGCATGGGATTTCCCAGGCAACTGGGTGGCTAGTACACAGTATACTTTTGGAATGTTAATTCAGCACTTGAGGAATCAAATGTAAACCACATACCGCGTGTCTCGTATTGCGCACTTTTGTACTTCGGGCACTATGATTCAGTGCGTAGGGTGCTCACGCTGTAATTTACTGTAAATTCAGTGCTCTGAAAGTTCCCGCATGATGCCCAAACAACGACCAAAAATGCAGTGCTTGAACGATGGGCGCTGCACGCACTAAAAGGCCGCCATGTCGTTAATGAAATGGAAGAAACGTGGCGTTCAGTTCAGCAGAAGAGATTGGTCAACAGTCTCTTAATTCTGTAAGTAATGTTGCTATGACATAAACCTTTTCATAAGTATTGCATGCTATCTTTGCGGTGAATGAAATGTAAATATGGTACAAGCTCAAGACTCTGGGCAATGTAAACAGTAGCCAACCAAGATTTTGATGAGGTAATGTTATGCTCACCCATCACTTTCAATGAGGGAGTAAAGTGCTCAAACTTTTTCGTGACATTATACACTAAAGACCTCTGTGTGCACTATACACTAACTGTCAGAGCACTGACACAAGTGCAGGATATAAGACACAGGGATAGTATTGGTCCAGCTCATAGTGTTGAATTAACACTGGACAACCGACTGTGTGTTTGGATTGGGGGGAGGAAAGTGGCTAAATGGGAGTGTGGTTGGCTCGAGTAGTGACAGGGACGGTGCTGGTGTGACACAGGTTGTCTGAGGGCTAGATCCAAAGCATGGTTGACGCTGTGGTGTTGGTGGCAGGGTAGCACGCCCAGGGTAGTGGGTGGGGTTTGCAACTTCATGTGGGAGTGTTGGGTCAGGTGGCTGGGTGTGTGTAGTCAGGAGTCTGTCGGGGTGGTGGGTGGGACAGCTAGTGTGCTGGAGTGGAGGTGGGCGGGGATTAGGGTTGTGGGTGTGGGTTAGTATTGTATTGGTGCTGGAGGGGCAGCTCACCTCTTTATTTGGGCTGCCTAAAAATACACTCTTGTGTGTGCGTGTGTGTGTGTTTGTGGGGGGGGGGTATGCAGTTGTCTCAGGGCAGGGTAGAACACCCGGATAGGGAGCCAGAGAAGCCATAGAATTATGGGGGGGGGGGGATTTGCAGGAAGGGTCATTAACAGACAGACAGTCAGACAGACAAACCGACAGAAAGACTTGACTGGACCTGTGTACTGTACAGTAGGCTGGACGACAGACAGACAGAAACGAGGCCTTGACAGATATTGGAGGGAGTGGAGGGGAGGAGAAAGAGAGAGGGAAGAATGAATGTGGAGTGGCACAAGAGGTGGGCAGGGTTAAGGACCCTCCTCCTGCAAATGAGTCCAACGAGTGATAAATGATTGGACATCTCTCTTGTCTCGTATACCCACAACATATCCACCTGTTACCCTTTTTCTTCTAACTATCCTGTGTTGCGCTCTCTCTCTCTCTCACTGTACCTACCTCTTACAACATGGTTTTTACTGATGTACGACTGGTAGACAGTGTGCTACTAAAGCAGACCTAAATCTCTCTCTTTCTCTCTCTCACTGTCCCTCTCCATCTTGCTTTATAACAAAGACAGTTTAAATCTCTCTCTCTCCCTCTCTAGATCTTCGACTCTGTCTTTCTCTCTCTCTCTCTCTCTCTCTCTCTCTCTCTCTCTCTCTCTCTCTCTCTCTCTCTATCTATCTCTCTCTCTCTCTTTCTCTCTCTCTTTCTCTCTCTCTCTCTCCAAGGCCCCTCCTACGCCTGTATATTCTTCCCCTCCCTTGTCATTAACCAACCAACCTCCTGTCGTTGAGGGGCGAGCCAAACACACATGCACACATAGTCCACTTGAAGCCGAGGGTCTATTTTTTGCCCTGCCTCACTAAATAAGGCCAGGCAGTGGCTGGGGTGCGAAAGCCAGGCCGAGGGGGGGCGTCCTGAGTTGGGACGCGGCCCCGCTCTGGGTATAAAAGCCTCGGGCCGATGGGGGGCTACGCCGATCATGCGCAGGCATCCCGTACCCTCTCTGTGTTGCTCTCGTTCGCGTCCCCCGTTTTTTTTTGTACATGTATTTATTTATTTATTTATTTATTTCATTTTGGAGCGTCCATGTTGTTATTGTTGTTGTGGTGGTGGTTCCAAACACAAACCTGTGTTTGTTTTGCCTAGTTTTGTTTCCCTTCCGGGAAATGTAATTGTTTTGTCTCCGTATTTTTTCCCCTGCGAAACGTAATTTGCTTATGTAATTTTGCTCGTTGAGCGGGTTGGTGTAATTGACACGTGGCGTGTTGCTGAGGTCGATGGTTGATGGCACTTGTCGTCGTTGCTGTTTTTGACCCTGTGGACGTATAAGGTTATGTCGTCGCTGACCTTTGTGGCTCCGGCTCATGAGCGTTGTTTTTTTTTCTTTCTTTTTTTGCTGACCGCGTGAGGACTTTGGGGTATGAGGAGTGTTTTCAGATTAAGACGGGAATACGGAGATGAAAATGGTGTGAAGAAGGACTGACGTGAGCCCAGGGAGAAAGAGATGGACAGAGTCACGGACGGATATACTAACTTTTTTTTGTTGGAATACTGCATGACGCTTGTCTCTTTTACTTCCCTTTCAATCTTTTTTTTATGTATTTGTTTTGTCCTCTCCTGTAGTCTTTCTTTCTCTAATTTCTTTCTTTTCTTTCCATGTTTGTCGGCTTTGACTAATATTCTAATTTTTTCCTTATTCGCTCAATTTGTTTCAACTGACCTGCTAACAATTGTATTAGGATGTTTCTATGTCATTACCATCGCTGCCCCTTTTAGCGATAGTAGCATAGTTTTTCCTCTACTAACTCTGTCACATGCTACCCTTCATTTTCTCTCACCATAACTGAGTCCATCAATGTCCCTCCTCCGTCTCTCCCCCCCTCTCTCTGTCTCCCTGTCTCTCTGTGTGTATGTGTGTGTGTGTGTGTGTGTGTCTCTCTCTCTCTCTCTCTCTCTGGCTCTATCAGCACACCATCCTCTCACTCCTCCTACTATTTCAGTCCTGCTCAGCAGAGACTCAGCACAGGAACTTTGAGCAGGTGTGGAGGAGTGAGCAGCGGAGCGATGGAGGGATGGAGAGAGCGAGAAAAGGAGGGGTGGAGGGAGAGAGGGAGGGAAGGAGACAGACAGAGGGGGAGGAACGGCGTGCAGGCTAGCTGACGCTTGTCCATTCAGACATTCAGACAGTCTTTCTCTGCCTTTCATTGTCGCTGTCAGGGCGCCGTTTTGTTTTTTTATGCCAAGTTGTTTTTCTTTTTTTGTTTATTACGTTTTTTTTCCTTGCCCTCAAATTGATCTTTTTTTCAATCGTTTTTTTTTTTCTTTGCTAAGAACGAGAAACTTGATGTCCCATTTGCACGAGCAACAAGGAAGCAGCGTAATTTCTTTTCCTTCTCTGCTCCTTTTCTCTGCCTCCCACCCTCTCCTGTCCTGTCCTGTCCTCTCCTCTCCTCCCCTCTCCTTTCTTCTCTTTTCCTGTCCTCTCTGCATCCTTAAACTCAAATGCTGAATCAGCTGGAGACGAACGGACGCTCTGCACAACGACCACCACCACCCCCACCCCCATCCCCACCCCCTGTTCCCCCCATCGACCACCCCCAGCCCACTGCCACCCATCCCCTCCTCTGCCCACCCTCCACCTGATTCAGCCACAGCTAGCACCCCATGGAACACCACCCATCCAGCATGTGAGTATATCTTTAAGTCAGTAGCGGTGCGCAAGTGTGTTTGTGTGCATATGAGCCCACCATCCCACACACACACTCACACTTACACTATCCAACCTGTGTTCCTCTCCTTTCTCACTCTTTCTCTTCCTGTCTGTGCCTCTTAGTCTGTCTCCTTCTCTCTGTTTCTCTCTCTCTTTTTATGTCGTTCTCCGCATATAGTACTGTGTGGGACACGGAGAGGTGGCTGTGTGATCAGACACTGCACTCCGCTTAAAGTTGCTTAGTGTCAGCTAAGAGGCTAACAGACGCAGGCTACTATACACAAAGCTTTGGATTCTGTGTTCCGTGCATAATGGGACACCATGACAAATGCTCAGTAGGCTATGTATGCATAAAATACTGTAGATTGCATAAAAACAATGTTTTTAAAATGTGTATAAAAATGCTGCATAATTAACAATTCATTTATTGCTCGATTGTTCCCGGTTTGCTCAACATTTAGTTTCGCTTGCTTTCAAAAAATAGATTTATTGTCTATTTGATAAAGATTGATAACTTTAGACGCAA
>NC_085866.1:38324312-38326812 GCF_034702125.1 Engraulis encrasicolus | reverse complement strand
GCGGTATGCGGCTGAGCAATAAGCAACCGGGGCAGCGACAGAGGTAGCGCGAATTCTGCTACAGAATTTGTGCAAAAAGTTTCGGAAATGTAATCAATCAATGACATTGTTGCACTCTTGCAATTACATGCGCCATTACTGATTGATCAATGGCTTGTGTGTGTGCATATGAGTTAATTCAAATGTGTGTGTACGTGCGTGTGTGCATATGTGCGTATGCATCTGTGTGAACCTACACGGTATGTATGGGTGTAACAGTGGTGTTCTCATTTTTTTCATTCACCCATTGACAGCTCAGTGAAAGGTTCCTACGGTGGAGAGAAACATGGCATGACATTCCAAGGGCCCTGAGCAATTTTTTTATCCCCTATCGAGAATGACCAGTAACCTTGTGATGCAGGAAACACACATTGAGTTCTTCCTAAAGCAGATCAGAACTAGGAATTGTATAATGTGGACTATGCATATTTAAGTCTTCCTAGAACGGAGCAAAACCAGTAACCTTACAGTATAGTGCGGAACACACACACACCCAATTGCATACATTTCGTTCCACCTAAAGCAGAGCGATGCAGAACAGAGCCTACGTACTGTATGGTGCAGAACAGAGCCTATGTACATGCATGCTGCCTATAGGTTTTTTTTTCGATCCCCTGTTGAGAGTGTCCAGGAACCTTGCAATGCAGAACATGTCACACATTTAGTTCCTCCTAGATGCTGCCCAAAGTTCCTGTTTGGGAGACATACTTCTTTATGTGCCCATATGAACAAGAGCAGCTATGGAATGTAAAGAAGTATGTATCCCAGGTTGGAGAGAGACGGGGCATACGGCACACCAGACGCACAGATGCACGCCCACATACGTACAGTACAGACATACGCTCTTTTACACACCTATGCAGGGGAGCGATGAGGTGTGTGCCGCACACAAAGACACACGCACGTCCATATGCATACAGACATACGCACACCAAGATAGGAGTGAGATGGGGCAAAACGCAGACAAAGACGCATGCACGCCCAAATGCACACCCATATGCATGCACACCCACATGCATGTAGTTTGGCATAGGCATACGCACTCTCACACACACCTACATAGGGAGAGAGATGGATGAACATGGAAATTCACACACACCCATTCACTCTCAATCTCTCAATCTCTCATTCTCTCACTATCTCTCAATTTCTCTCTCTCTCTCTCTCTCTCTCTCTCTCTCTCTTTCTCCCTATCTCTCTCCCCATATCTCTCTCTCTCTCTCTCTCTCTCTCTCTCTCTCTCTCTCTCTCTCTCTCTCTCTCTCTCTCTCTCTCTCTCTCTCTCTCTCTCTCTCTCTCTCTCTCTCTCCTCTTTTCCTCTGTATCACACACACATACACATTCAATATCTTACACACACTCACACACGGAGTAAAAGACACATAAACGTGTAGAAAAAGCGGCCTTCCCCAGGTGAGAGCCTCTCTCTTCCTCCGGATCGACTTACTAAATCAAAGCCGCTGACATACAGTAAATTCCCCCTTATTTATGCAATTTAAATCATTGGGGAGGGGGTGGAAGTATATGCAATTACCTGCTTGTAATCACTTTGATGAATGGCCGTTCATGTATTGTACACACACAAACACGCATGCCCACACATACAAACACACGTATACACATGCACACACACACACACGCATGGAGTGTTAGCGTGGCGCGTGAGTGAGTGTTAGACGCTTGTCGTAATTCATCGGAGCCTTGAGCGGAGCCCATCTCGGGATGATTCATGCGTGTTAGTTCAACTCTTTAATGAGGCTTTTGCTTTAACATATGCATCCTGACGGACAACGCCGCACCGCACAGCACCGCACCACAGCGCGCCGCACCAAGCCGCGCTGCAACGCACAGGATAATGTACTGCGGACTTCATGTCAAGGCATTTTTTTCCTCTTCCCTTCACTTCTTTTCATCCTCAACTCTCCATCATTTCTTGTCTTTCTCTTCTTAATTCCGTCCCTATCTTAATTGTCTCTCTCTCTATTATGTCTCACTCGTTCACATGTGGCTTCAAATTATCTCTTGATTTTTTTCCTCCCCCTCTCTCTCTCTCTCTCTCTCTCTCTCTCTCTCTCTCTCTCTCTCTCTCTCTCTCTCTCTGGTTCTATAGCATGTGGCTTTAAATGGGGTAATCAGAGCTGGTGTCTGTCTGCATGGAACAGGGGCCCACAGACAGCAGTCTGAATGGTGCAGTGAACAAATGCTTAGTAATGGATAAATGTGGGCAGGCCAAAGCAAGCGCTAGCCGGCGTGTGCACGTAGTGTGTGTGTGTGTGTACACGTAGGGTGTGTGTGTGCGTGCGTGCGTGCGTGTGTGCGTGCGTGCATGTGTGTGTGTGTCTACGGTGTGTCTACTGTGTATGCTTGAGCGTCAGTGGGAGTGTAAGCAATAATGCAAGGCTGTAGGACCCAATGGAGGATGGACAGGGCTGATACCCCAGATTAGATTAGACCAATCTAA
>NC_085866.1:38311812-38319312 GCF_034702125.1 Engraulis encrasicolus | reverse complement strand
GTGTGTGTGTAAGGAGGAGGGGGTGTGGGTCACCTCCTGAGCCACACAATGAAATGATACCACAGCACATCAATACTCACAACTTCCTTCGCGTGTAGAGTACTGTATGTAGGACAAGGGGGATATGGGGCTTGGAGTGAGGCTGAAGGAGTGGGTGGTGGTGAGGAAGGTGGTGAGGAAGGTGGTGGGAAGGCGCGGCACTTCCTCAGGCCCTGTCACAACCAGGCAAGCAATCTAGGCGATCGCCAAGGGGCCCCCAGCTGTAAGGAGGGGGAACCTGGTCATGACTGATGACGTGCTCGCATTCAAATGACAGCAATGACAACTTGGCGAGTGTGGCAACATCTCCTTAAATTCAATGATCGATAAGTGGAAAGTCTGAAGAGACGATGTTGGGCCCCCAAGACCCTCTCTGTTTTGCCAAGGGCCCCCAAAAGCCTTGAAGTGGCTGTGCGCTGCTTAGTGTTTGAGCAGGTCCGAGATCAGTAGGGAGTGCTGCTGGGAAAAAGAAAAGAGGAGAGGCCGCCGTACAGTAGCATCCCCGATGAACTCACTCAAAGGACAATGTGGAGGTCGGAGGAATAAAAAATTGTGCAGACAGGCAAGACCTCTCACTATCATTCTCTTCCACACGTGCTCTGCCTATCTCCCCATCCTCACTTCATTTTCTCCCCCGCTCCATCCACCCAATACTGTAGGCTCTTGTCTGCAACTCCTTTTCGTTCACTATATATACGTAGGGTTTAATGCGCTGTCTGAAGCATCCACTCATTCACCATTACAATGAATCACCCTCGTCTGATTCACTGCATTGCACAGTTTATGTTAGTGTGTGTATGCCATGTACTATATGTAGTGAGTCTCTTCTACAAGACACTCGCACTCTCTACATATCTCTGTTCTCTACCTCTTTATATATCAATCACCCCTGCCCCCCGTTTTCGTGTCTTTTTCAGCACACTTTGCAGTTTCCCTTAGTCATCCAACACTTCCATCCATCCATGCATCCATCCATGCATCCATCCATCCATCCATCCATCCATCAGTCAATCAAGTTAGCAGCGATTTGAATTGGGTGTCCTCCACGGTGAGTCGACAGGGTTGGTTCCCAAGAGAGGGGTGAGATGGCAATGAATACATTAAAGGGAGCAAATTATGCCATGACAGAATAGATCTGCCGCTATAGCGCAACCTCCAAATTATCTCAATAAATATTCAGCGGGAAGCAATGTGCGCTGGATAGTTTCAGGAGCTCTTTTTAGCTGCTGTAAGCACACACAAACGTACACACACACACATACACACACACACACGTACACACACACACACACACACACACACACACACACACACACACACACACACACACACACACACACACACACACACACACACACACACACACACACACACACACACACACACACACACACACAAATGCTCAGACTAACACAAATTCACTGATTGATTCAAGTCAATAGAACAAAAGAGCCATATAAATTAATCGAGCGTGCGTACGAGGAATTATCCACGTTAAAGAGCGAAACGCACATGCCATTAATATACTAAACGGAACTATATTAAATCGCTTTAAATTCCGAGCTATTAAAGGTAAAGATTGACCTCCAAAGCTGCACCTGAATATAAAATAAGGTTACACTGTATTTCGAGGACGCTGTTAAATCATAACAGCAAGAATGCATAACTGCACGTAACATTATACACTTGCCGTTTGAGTAAGGGTTAGGGTTAGCGTTAGCGTTATGTGCGTATTGTATTAAGCACATAGTAACACATGCTAATAGATAGATAGACTAAAAAAGAAAATGTGAAATAACACATTACCCAAAATAACATTTAGTTTCTTCTTTTGTCAAAGGGACACCTCAGCGTTCTTGATTTTTTTCCCTCAGCATTGTGCACATCTAGCGGAATGTGTGTGTGTGTGTGTGTGTGTGGGGGGGGGGGTGCAAAGAAAAGCTAACCAATTGACTGATTGATTGCTGAGGTTGTTGGGTGGAAAGGATGGAGTGAGGGATGAATAGAAGGAGGGATAGAAGAGAGGAGGAGGGATGGAGAGATGTTAGCAAGCGCTGGTCAGGAGAGCGCTTCTGTGGGTCAGCACACCAGAGAGAGAGAGAGAGAGAGAGGCGTCTTCCCGGCTGTCCTCTCCCTCCCCGCCTCACTCTCACTTCCTTCCTCTTGGGCCATGCAACGCACCATCGGAACACTAAAACCAGGATCAATGCCGCTGTAATTTGGCCCAATCAATTAAAGCGACATCTGCTCACATTTAAGCCCCCCTCTGTAACAGGCCAACCATGATCTGACACGGGGTTGGGGCGTAGGGAGAAAGACAGGAGTCACACACACGTGTGGAGTGTGTATACACACATACGCACACGTACACATACAGACACACATGCGTGCATACGAATGTGTGTGCACACGCACACACATATTCTCACACACATTTTGCGTGCATACACACACACAAACACACACTCTTGCACAGGCCCACACACACACACACACACACACACACACACACACACACACACACACACACACACACACACACACACACACACACACACACACACACACACACACACACACACACACACACACCGCGTGAGAGGATGCACAATTATAGTTTAGATTTGGAGCCTGAGAGCATCCACAGCTGGACTCCTAATGGCTGCCTATATATTCCCTCTCTCACCGTCTCTCTCTCTCTTGTCTCTCTCTCTATCTCTCCATCTCTCTCTTTCTCTCTTTCTTTCTCTCTCTCTATCTCTCTCTCTCTGTCTCTCTCTGTCTCCGTCTCTCTCTCCCGTCGTCTTTTTTTTCATTCTGTTTTCCTTTTTTTATTTCTTTTTTTCTTTTTGCTGAGCTGCGGGAAAATGTCAGCGCTCAAATGTCAGAGAGGAAAACTTATTGACACGATTACACACTCTGAATTTCCTGTAATTACGACCTTGTTTGTACGCAGCAAATTTACATTCGCAAGCCCCCTCGTCCAACTCCCACGCAACGCTAAAGGCCTGAGTGACATTCTGTATTTTTTATAACTGCCATGTCGGGACATGGCCGTGCTGGACTTTATACATTCTAGAGAAAGTCTGACACTGTGTGCGTGTGCGTGTGCGTGTGCGTGCGTGTGCGTGTGCGTGTGCGTGTGCGTGTGTGTGTGTGTGTGTGTGTGTGTGTGTGTGTGTGTGTTTTTGTGTGTGCGTGTGCGTGCGTGTGTGTGTGTGTGTGTGTGTGTGTGTGTGTGTGTGTGTGTGTGTGTGTGTGTGTGTGTGTGTGTGTGTGTGTGTGTGTGTGTGTTTTCTTGTTTGCCTGTATGTGTGTTTGTGGTATTCCAATGCAGGATCCCACAATGTGTCCTGCAGAAACACCCCCATTTTATTTTTCCCCAACCTCACATTCTTGGCCATTCTTGCCAGCATCTACTGGGGTGTGCTTTCCAATAATTAACATTCAGCCCGGCAGTTCACCAAGAGGAAGTAATTAAAAGAACAAGGGCATTGCAATGGAGGCATCCACTTGTCAATGTTGGTTAAAGGAAATGGGGAAAGGAAAAAAAGAACTCTCCGACGATTCAGTTGCAATTTCATTGCTGACTGAAATGAAGGCTATGCACAGTGTTCTACGTTTGTGTGTGTGTGTGTGTGTGTGTGTGTGTGTGTGTGTGTGTGTGTGTGTGTGTGTGTGTGTGTGTGTGTGTGTGTGTGTGTGTGTGTGTGTGTGTGTGTGTGTGTGTGTGTGTGTGTGTGTGTGTGTGTGTGTGTGTGTGTGTGTGTGTGTGTTGCAGATTATTCTCCACTACCAAACACACCAGACCTGGGCCTTGTTATTAATCTCAAATAACAATGCAATTAACACACAGCCAATAGCAATTCATTTATATATTTTTTGTGTGTGTTGAAAAAAATGTCCAAATCCTTTCTAAAAATTCACGCTCACCCTTCTCTCCCCCTCATGCCGCCTAAAGCACTTGCATCTCCATGGGAATAATCTCCATCTTCCCAGCAACTTTGCAGATTCAGCAATATACAGTAGATATATATATAATCCCCCCCCTCTACAAACACACCTTTTATACTGTTATTACTACCAGTGGGTAGAAAGAAATATTTATGGCGACAGGAATGAAAAAAGTTGCCTCTGTAAGTGAGTAGGGAGCACCAAAAAACAAGGGGTGCCTCATCCGTAATGCAGGAGACAGGACAGGGTGCAGGAGGGCTGAAATGGGACCTAAAAACAGCTTGGGTATTTTTGGTGTAGACCAGCCGGTCACACAGCCCCTCCTGCTATTCTACTATTTAAAGATTAACTCAGTTGGCCCTGCCATGGCCTAACGGTAGGGCACTGGGTTGCTGCGCCGGCGACCCGGGTTCGATTACGACCCGGGTTCAATTCCGGACCGGGTCATTTGCTGATCCTTTCCCCTATCTCTCTCTCCCACTCACGTCCTGTCACCTCTCATTCTGTCCTATCAAAATAAAAAACAAATATGCCCCTAAGAAGTATATATATGTATAAAAAGATGAACTCAGTCCATGTTAAAGACGGATCAACAGGCTGCCCCATCTATAGTGTGGGCCAGTCTCTGAGGAAAATAAAAAATTAACATTGGCCCCTAAGGACTTTTGTCGATCCAGTGGGCAAATGCCCTGTATGGCAGATGACCAGTCCAGGACAGGGTGCTGGAGCTTCATGCAGGAGTATACAGTGTGTGAAGGGGAGCCGGCAGAGTGAAGGCCGGGGTGATTATTTGCGGAGGCTGTCTGGGTGTAAAATGGAACTGCGTGTGCATTGGTGTATATGTGTGTGCGTGTGGGTGTGCGTGTGTGCGCGTCCGTGTATGTGTCTGTGTGTGCGTGTGTGCATGTGTGTGTGTGTGTGTGTGCGAGCGTGCGTGCGTGCGTATGTGCGTGTGTGTGGGCGACGTGTGTCAGTGCTTGTGTGCGGTCCTGTGAATCTGCCCTCTCCTCTGTATTATAGCGAGACGTGGTGTGTTGCGGCGTGTAAAGGTATATGTGTATAGCTCAGTGTGTGTGTGTGTGTGTGTGTGTGTGTGTGTGTGTGTGTGTGTGTGTGTGTGTGTGTGTGTGTGTGTGTGTGTGTGTGTGTGTGTGTGTGTGTGTGTGTGTGTGTGTGTTGTGTAGAGGGTAATTGGGATCAGGCGGTGAAGCTGCTGTGTGGATGGATGGGATATGAGAACAGATGCACAGGTTAGACAAGCCCTCTGTACATGTGGACTGCGCACTACAATACACCGCACTACACTATACACACCACACACACACACACACACACACACACACACACACACACACACACACACACACACACACACACACACACACACACACACACACACACACACCTAGATCTACACACAGACACACACACCTAGATCTACACACACCCACACCTAGACAACCCCCGCCCACACACACACACACACACACACACACACACACACACACACACACACACACACACACACACACACACACACACACACACACACACACACACACACGCATGTACACACACACAAACCTACACTTACACAAACGCACACATACATCAAGCGAGTGAATAAGACATGCATACATAAACACACACAATCACGTCCGTACATTAAGATAAATCACACACTTGTACAAGTACAAATTTATAATATGTAGGTACACACGCACACGCTCACACACGCACATGTACACACACACGCGCATGTACACACACACACACACACACACACACACACACACACACATGAAGACACACACACACACACACACACACACACACACACACACACACACACACACACACACACACACACACACACACACACACACACACACACACACACACACACACAGTGCAGGAGTGCAGCGTCAGGGATAGGCTTGTTAACATTCCTGTGCTGCCACTGGCTTTAAGCTAAGAGCTGGGAGCCGAGAAGAGAAGAGAAGAGAAGAGAAGAGAAGAGAAGAGAAGAGAAGAGAAGAGAAGAGAAGAGAAGAGAAGAGAAGAGAAGAGAAGAGAAGAGAAGAGAAGAGAAGAGAAGAGAAGAGAAGAGAAGGAGGAACGGACAACTGATGGATAAGGAGAGAGAGGGAGAGGGGTAGAGAGAGATAGAGATGGGATGGGAAGAAAGAGAGCAGCATCTTTGGTAAGAGAGTTTGGAAGGAAAGGAGAACAGGAGAGAAAGAAAAGTATAGGAACGAATGAGAGAGAGAGAGAGAGAGAGAGAGAGAGAGAGAGAGAGAGAGAGAGGGAAAGAGGCGATTGATGAGCGCATGAGAGATTGAGATTAGGAGAGGAGAGGAGAGGAGAGGAGAGGAGAGGAGAGGAGAAAGGCGTCGCAGAGGGGGAACGGAGGGGAAGAAGGGGAAGGGAAGGGTGATGGAGTGGGATGAGAGGCAGTGAGAGAGAGAGAGGGGAAGAAAGAAAGGCAGACGGGATAAAAGAGGTATAGCAGCATCGGCATCGGCAGGCGTGATAGGAGACAGGAGGAATTGTGGGAAAGGAGATGAGAGAGTAGGAGACGGTGAGTCAGTTAGGGGCCAGCGTGGAGGATATGGAGAATGAGAGAGGGAGAGATGGATGAAGGGAGATAGAGAGAGAAGGAGAGAGAGAGAATGATATAGAGGAAGGCAAAGTTACAGTACACATGCGCAGCATGCAAACAGTCACACCCAAGAAAACGTACTCATGTGCAAACATACACACACATACACACACACACACACACACACACACACACACACACACACACACACACACACACACACACACACACACACACACACACACACACAGTACAATGAAAACTCACGGGCACACATACACACACACACACACAAACACACACACACACACACAGGAAGAGAGGGGCATGTTCCCACATGAACTATTAATGCTGGTAAAGACTTACACACTCCTCTCCTCTTCCTTTCGACCCACTGCCTGCAGGCTCCCCACAGTAAGAGCCGACCCTAACATTAATATACATGTAGAAGGAACTAGAGAGAGAGAGAGAGAGAGAGAGAGAGAGAGAGAGAGAGAGAGAGAGAGAGAGAGAGAGAGAGAGAGACAGACAGAGACAGAGACAGAGACAGATACGGTGATAGATACGGTAGAAACAGACCGACAGTCACAGGAACTGGCCACAAAATGGAGAGAGGGAGAGAGAGAGAGAGAGAGAGAGAGAGAGAGAGAGAGAGAGAGAGAGAGAGAGAGGGAAACTGTGGATCTGAAAAACTGGATGCTAAATGCAGAGGGAGAGGGAGAGATGCATAGGGATAGAGAGCAAGAAGCCAAGCAAGAGAGATGAAGAGAGGACCAGAAAGAGGACAGGCAGCGGCTGACTGAAACGGTGCTAGCGGTGGGTGACCAGTAGTGTTCATACACACACACATGCACGCACACACACATGCACGCATGCACACACACACGCGCGCACACGCGCACACT
>NC_085866.1:38299312-38306812 GCF_034702125.1 Engraulis encrasicolus | reverse complement strand
AACTTTCCTGCTGCCTTCTGCTGAGTGTGAGCATCTCTCTCTCTCTCTCTCTCTCTCTCTCTCTCTCTCTCTCTCTCTCTCTCTCTCTGTCTCTGTTTCTGTCTCTCTGTCTCTGTTTCTGTCTCTCTGTCTCTGTCTCTCTCTGTCTCTCTCTCTCTCTCTCTAGCTCTCTGCCTCGCGGCCTTGTCTAAATGCACCTTAACATGCTAAATGCTGTTCGTTTCGTTTTTAAGAAAGACGCTCGCTTGGCCTCTGGTTCTGCCTGTGTCGGCTTTGCTAATATGTGCTCTAGTTAAGCAGCTGACCCTGAGGCAGTAATCGAGGGTATTAGGAAGAAAAGCTGCTCTGCTACTCGAAAACCTGTGTTGATGCGTGTGTGTGTGTGTGTGTGTGTGTGTGTGTGTGTGTATGTGTGTGTGTGTGTGTGTTTGTGTGTGTGCATGTGTGTGTGTTTGTATGTGGACCTGCGTGTGTGTATGTGTGTGTATGCGTTTTATTTTACCATATGTGTTAAAATCTGTATTGATGTGTGGGTACGTGGAGCCAGGGTGTGTGTGCCTATGACTTTGAGGGATTTTTAAGCTTGCCGTTGAAGTCTTTATCCATGCTTGAGTGTCCTTCCACATAAAGGCCACAGTCCCCAGCCTAGAAGATGAGTCATGTCATGCAGATACCTGCATTTTGTTTCCTCTTTTTTGTAACGGGGCCCTCTCTGCTGCTGCAAAGATTTTAACTCTTGTCTCGTTGTTGACATCCTGTGCAGTACCTCACGACCTCACACATGCTCGCGTGCACACAAACACACGCACACACACACACATGCACACACGCACAGACAAACACACACGCACGCACACACACACGCACACACACACACACACACACACACACACACACACACACACACACACACACACGATACACACATTCTCCGCTCTCCACTTCAGTATAAATAGACTACGCGGCAAACTTAAAGCCACACACTCAAAGCACGGCACGATGCAGATAATCTCTGTTTCCGAAGAAAGAAAGAGCACAGGCAGGCGCATTCCTCCCCTATACCACATCACATCTGATTAAAGTGGCCTGTCCTCTGCTGCACTCCCATCCCTGTCCGAGGTCTCCACGCAGCATAGCCGCCCATGTTCTCACTCTGAATGAAACACAACAAATTTCCCCAATGCTGGAGGAAAGTTTCAAGAAAACAGGAGAAAAAAAAGCAGAGAAGGTGGGGAAAAAAGGTGGTAGAAGGAGAGAGACAAAGAGGAAGAATCGTCGAGGTAAGCGACGGGGAGGCAAATAAATAAATAAATCATCTAAATTGCTATTGATTTCTCTAAAGGGTGTTACCGTTAGATTAAAAGGTTAAGGAATAAAACCGCTTTGAGAATTAAATCATTCTGAACTAAAATCAAAGATTTAAGAAATAAAGATGCCAATAACCACCAGGTAATCCTCATCGTGTGATCACAGTTAATTATGGCGCTATGGGCTTTTCCATTTAAATACCCCTCTCCGCCCGCGCACACACCAAATGATAAAATGGGAGTCCGACGAATACAAAGAACCCAATCCCTGTACAAAATAGCCATGAGATTTATGGAAAGGCAGCTGCCAGAAGTCGATTCTTTCCCCCGTTTTTTTTCTTTCTTCTTCTTCTTTTAACTAGGGGAGTGTCATCAAGGCTTTGCCGTACTGTACCGTCTTCATTCTGTGTGGGCCAATCAGAAGGCAAAGCACTGCTGAGTCAGGGGCCCGGCCAGCGCTCACGTCCAAATGCAGGGGGTGAGAGAAGAGAGAGAGAGAGAGAGAGAGAGGGAGAGAGAGAGAGAGAGAGAGAGAGAGAGAGGGGGGCAAGACACGAGAGAGGGAGGAGAGAGAGGGGAGAAATGAGAGCCAGCGCTCCAACGCACTGCAGCACTCTCTCTCGCTCCCATTTACTCTCTCCTTCCATGGCAGGCACCCACTGCTCTTGGGAGAGGAGACCGACCACTAAAGGAGGTGCTGGAAGTAGGGCGTTGATTGGTGGGAGGTGTGTGGCTAGTCACTAGTAATGTCCTGGTCACACACATGCATCCTTCTGATGCTGTGCGCTCCCATTCACTTTGCTTTGACTGCGGTCGTGTGCTGCTGCACTGAATTTTTTGTATTGCGGTCACTGACACGCCTCTGTCAAAAACTAGAAAAATGTTCAAGTTTTTCAACGGATTGTTCAGTGCTTTCTTTATGGCCATGCGTGATCCACTGTGATTTCCCCTCACACCAAATACACCTTAGGCCGCGTACGTATGTGTGGTATCCAACAGTAAAGGTAAAGGACAATGTGGGGATAACTCTCTATACACCTACACACTCGACTCCCTGGCTTTTTTAGTGGGAACTAGAGAGTACTCAGAATGCCTTCTTCATTTTTTTACAACACATAAAGGTGGCGTACGCACCTTTGTATTTTGGAGTTTTCCGTTCGGTACGTAATTGCAAAATGATAAAGCAGGAAAAAAGACAAGCAGATGCACACAAGAGCTGAATGCAAACCAAGGAAAAATATATTGACAACAATGAAAAAAGTGAAATCCAAAGAGATTTTTGTATGAATGACTGCAGAGAGTTTGGCGAAAGGGAGGTGAGTTGGTCAGAAGCTTCCTCCAACCTGAGAAGTAAATAAAACAAGTGCGAGGCTAAATAAATAAATAAATAAATAAACAAAATGAGCTGGGTGTACGCGGCCAGAGCTTGTTAAAGTTTACAGCCAAGGCACGCGCAGGTCAATGCGATACACTGGCAGGGTGGAATTAGTTCAATTAGCGTCTGATTAATTAAAAAGGCTGTCGGGACCCCATGTCCCCGTGTCGTGGGGGGCGCACGGAGGCAACGACCGGAGTGGCAGGTGGGGTGCAGGGTGGGCTGACCCTGTTCTAAACAGCACAAGAGGCAGAAAGAGACAATAACACACATGCACACACACTCACAAGCACACACACACACAAACACACACAAATGAAATATACAACTTCTCTCCTCATCTCTCTCTTTCTTTCTCTCTCTCTCTTCCCTGTCTTTTCCTCTCTCAGTGTCTCTCTTCTCCACACCCACATCCACACCACTCCACACACACACCATGTTCTCCAAACCGTCTTTCCCTTTAGATCACTGTGGAAAAACTCCAGGCCTGGTTTTTTGAAAGCTGTTTGGGCGGTGGCATTTGAACAGGCCTCCTTGCAGAGCATGTCTCCCCAGGGTGGCATAAGACAGGAGGGGGACGGTGGGTGGAGGTGGGGGGGTGGCAATCTGAAGTGCAGCCGACGAGGATCAGGGTGCAGCCGACACTCCACAGCAATGAAGCCCTCCCTTGGCTGGGATAAGAGCTCTTGTGTCAGGACGGCTGCTAAAGTGGAAGATAACACAGATAGAGAAAGAAGAAATTTGGAGAGAGAGAGAGAGAGAGAGAGAGAGAGAGAGAGAGAGAGAGAGAGAGAAAGCTGCACTCCCCAATTTAAATACCTGAAGCATTAGTTTGTTTCGAATGCCTTGTTTTTTTATATACATTTATTATAATTTGTCATGAAGTCTCTTCAAAAGGGCTCTAATCCTTTGCCTTTGTTTCTGTAACCATCAGTGGTTGGAAAGCAGAACGATTCACAGTACTGTGATGAATAATCTAACTGTGTGTATGTGTAGGAGTGTGTGTGAAAGTGTGTGTGTGTGTGTGTGTGTGTGTGTGTGTGTGTGTGTGTGTGTGTGTGTGTGTGTGTGTGTGTGTGTGTGTGTGTGTGTGTGTGTGTGTGTGTGTGTGTGTGTGTGTGTGTGAGGGAGAGAGACAAGAGACACAGAGACAGAGATTCTGTTGAGGACACGGGTGACCCAGTAAAACATTGTGACAGAACATGTTGTAACATGTGCTGTTACAGTATGTGACAGACACTGGTGAGCAGGTGCCCCCTCCCCTCGGCACTGCTCTCAGCCCCCAGACTGTATTGTGTGCCCCTGGACAGGGAGGTGGTGGTGACGGAGGTGGATAAAGGCAGGGGTCATGGCAGTCACTGGAGGCAGGCAGGGTGCGGTGGAGTGTGGAGTCTGGGGTGGAGGCGGAGGTGAGGGTCTGTGGTCCGGGCCACGGGACACACAAACAGCAGAGTGGCACTGAGAGGAGAGCTGCCCAGATAAGGAGAGAGAGAGAGAAAGGGAGAGAGAAACAGAGAGAGAGAGAGAGACAGACAGACAGACAGACATGCAGACAGATAGACAGAGCGAGAGAGAGAGAGAGAGAGAGACAGACAGTCAGACAGATAGACAGAGCGAAAGAGAGAGCGAGGAAGAAAGAGAGAGAGTGAGAGAGAATGATCTGACAGAAAGAGGGATGGGGGGATAGAGAAAGCGACAGCTAGAGAAAGAGAGGTTGAGGAGTGCATGAGTGTGACAGAGGGAGGGGTCGAAGGGGGCAGAAGGGCGCGGGGGCCAGGAGATTGATGATGCAGAGAGGAGGGATCAGGCTCAGGGGTCGCAAGGGGGATTTGTAGAGTGACCACAACACGGAGAGAGAGAGAGAGAGAGAGAGAGAGAGAGAGAAAGAGAGAGAGAGAGAAAGAGAGAGAGAGCTGCATATAGAGTGTGTGACAGAGTAAGATGGAGAAGGAGAGAGAGAGAGATGGAAGGAGAGAGAGCGATGGAAGGAGAGAGAGGGAGGTGGTGTGAAAGAACACGACTCATGGAGTGAGACGGGACTTGACTGCATAATGGCGGCATTTGCCTGCGCCGCTGGAATGAAAATGGCGAAAATCCTCATTGACATGAAGTGATAGCAGGCACACAGGCGGCCTAACATGTGTTCTCACTCGCCGACACACTCACAGACACACACACACACACACACACACACACACACACACACACACACACACACACACACACACACACACACACACACACACACACACACACACACACACACACACACACACACACACACACACACACACACACACACTATCCTCTCCTTTTCCCCTCGCTACTGGGCTAATCATAGACTCATGCTCAGCTGTCGCACACCCCCTAAAACTGCACCTGGGCATTCCCCCTGGCTGACCTAGATAACCCGTAACCAACCAGCGACCCTCATCCACCTTACGCCCCTTTGTCCTCCCTCTTGGCCCTCCCCTGCTGACCCACCTACACCCCCCCCACCCCCCACACACACCACACAGCTTTGATATTGCTGAAGTATAAGGGCCCCCACCTGCCAGCGGGCCCCGGATTGGCCAAAAGTCAAAAATTGCAGAATTGTGAGAAGATGTGATATTGAAAAAATCATCTGTCGTGTCATCAAGTGTAGTTTTAAATTATGTTAATATTCCGCTTCATAATTGGCAGACATATCCCTAATTCTTAGCTCATAATTATGACTCATTTTGTTGCACCATTTGCCTTCCGGCGGGCCCCCACAGCAACCTTTTGCCTACGGGCCCCCACAGTAACCTTTTGCCTACGGGCCGCTGGCCATCTTAATCCGGCCCTGCCCCTACTCAGTCCCCTCATGCCCCCCCCCCCCCCCCCCCCATGTCCATACCTCAGCCATCCTTGTGAGCTCTCTCCCCACACCCCCTTGCTCCCCTGCTCCCCACCCTTCGTGAGTCCTTCAGTCCGTGCAGTGGCATCTCTGTCCTAGATAACTAACACCCATCCACCTGTTTGTCAATAAACCCACCCAACTACCCAGCTAAGCCCCCCTGTTACCCCATACGCCTATGGACAGAGTATCCACCCTCCCCCACCCCTATTGGAGTCTTCAGTTGGCCCCTCCTGCCCTAGATAATGCATATCCTTACACCAGTCCACCAAGACACCCACCCACGTCAGTCCCCCTGTTCCCTGGCATCTGCCCCTATGCCCTACCGCACCGCCCAACCCACCCCACCCCTACACCACTACTTCACCCGTGTTCAGCTGCATCAGTGCAGTGGTTCCCAATGTTCTAGATAACCCAAACCCTGACAGGCTCCTACCCAACCAGTCACCTAAGGATTCCTGCGCCCCTCCATGCCTCTCTGGACACTGTACACCCCCAGCTCTTGAACCCTTCAGCCACGTATGTCAGGGCAATGCTACCACCCGCCCAGTGCGTCAATGCAGTGCCACCCCCCCTCTCCATGTCCTAGATAACCCAAACCCTGACACCTACGCATACACCCATGTCAACTCCCCCTACGGACTGCCTCTCACCCTCGACCCCCTCCCAATCCTCTTGACCCCCCCTCAGCTGTCTGAGTGCCACTGGCTCTCCACTCCTCTTACACAGGGCGAAATAAGGCCTGGAATGCAGAAGCAGTGCAGGCCGCACTGGCCCAGAATAGACCTGACCGCTTAGACCTCTCCCTCATACGCCAGCCAGACTGGCAGAGGACATACAGCAGATCAGCACCTACTGATACACACACTGAGCAAGTACTCACAAACACCCACACACGCATGAACACACGCGAGCACGAGCGAGCGCACACACACGCACACGTACACGTAGGCCTACACATACACTCATAAACACACACATGCGCGCGAGCGAATGCACACAAACACGCACACGCCCACGTACACACACACACATACTCACACACACACACTTACACACACATACCCCAGCACACCGATCAAGCACTCATAAACACACAAGCAATTTGCTATCATGCATATGCGCGCACACACACACACACACACACACACACACACACACACACACACACACACACACACACACACACACGCACACACAAACACGCACACATGTATGCGCATGTATGCACACACACGTGCTATCGCATACACACACGCGCACATAATTTACTATCTCTCACTTTGACACACACTGGCACACACAGAAACACACACACATGCACGTGCAAGCGCACATGCATAAGCAAATGCTCTCGCCTGACTTTAAACCCTTGTCCTTCACATAGTCTTTGCACACAAGCAAACACACCGACACACGCGCACACACACACACACACACACACACACACACACACACACACACACACACACACACACACACACACACACACACACACACACACACACACACACACACACACACACACACACACACACACACACACACACACACGCACACAGCCCTTGACATCAGCACGGTTACACACATTCCATTACGCCGTGCATAAATGGCTGGAGGCTTTTTCTCTTGTCAGTGAGTATCAGATATTTGATGTAGCGCGTCACGTGCCAGTGTGGTGGGGCCAATTCATTTCCCAATATCCCAGCTACCCGTTCTTCATTTTTAAAGCAGTCTCTTTTAACAATACCAGTGTGTTTAACACAATAAATAAAATAGGCAAACTATACATAAAAAAGGACAAGTACAGGTGAAACTTTTTACAATTACCAGCCTGTAGATATATGTAATGTAACAATCACAAATAAATAAATGGTATGAATATAAAATACTAATATCATTTTAAAAATGAAATATCTATGGGGCGATGTAGGTGA
>NC_085866.1:38284312-38291812 GCF_034702125.1 Engraulis encrasicolus | reverse complement strand
GCTGTCGTTGTTCGAACACACATATCTACACACATATACACATGCGCATACACATATGTGTTCGTGCGCACACACACACACACACACACACACACACACACACACACACACACACACACACACACACACACACACACACACACACACACACACACACACACACACATTGCTTACACTGAAATAAAGACGCATGCAAGCACACGAACAGATGCACACACACACACACAGAAACACACACACACACACACACACACACACACACACACACACACACACACACACACACACACACACACACACACACACACACACACACACACACACACACACACACACACACACACACACACACACACATACATACACACACAAACGATGGAGTGTTCCCATGTCCTGTATGTATTCTCCCCCCATCAGTACCATTGGACTAGGGTCTTATCATTCCTTATGGCAAAGGATTGATTTTTTGTCTCCCGTGTCAGCAAGGAAAAGACCGGGGATGTGCTTGTATATATTGGTGTGTGTGTGTGTGTGTGTGTGTGTGTGTGTGTGTGTGTGTGTGTGTGTGTGTGTGTGTGTGTGTGCGTGTGTGTGTGTATGTGGGCGTGCGTGCGTGCGTGCATGCGTGCATGTGTGCGTGCGTGCGTGCGTGCGTGCGTGCGTGCGTGCGTGCGTGCGTGTGTGTGTGTGTGTGTGTGTATGCTTGTACGTCTGTGTGGATTTACTGCATGGTGGGGGGTTGTCTGCATAACTAAAGAAGTCATTTCGTTTTTTTCTCCCCCTTACTTGCTGTGATTCTTAATGCAGGAGTCAGATCAATAAAAGCTCATCCTGAAGTTCATAAACTGCTGATGTAGTCTTTGCTTTCATCTGGGGGGGGCTGTTTTGGAAGAAGAAGGGGGGGGGTGTGTGTGTGTGTGTGTGTGTGTGTGTGTGTGTGTGTGTGTGTGTGTGTGTGTGTGTGTGTGTGTGTGTGTGTGTGTGTGTGTGTGTGTGTGTGTGTGTGTGTGTGTGTGTGTGTGTGTGTGTGAAAGAGGGGTAGGGGTGATGGATGGGGGACAAATGGAGGAGTTGGGTGTGGGGGAAACGAGGGATAGTGGTTGTGTGTAGAAGAGAAGACAAGGGGAGAGGCTGGAGAGGCTGCATGATGAGGGGAAATGTGCAAAGAGCAGCAGAGTGTATGGGGGGGAGAGAGAGAGAGAGAGAGAGAGAGAGAGAGAGAGAGAGAGAGAGAGAGAGAGAGAAAGAGAGAGAGAGAGAGAGAGAGAGAGAGAGAGAGAGAGAGAGAGAGAGAGAGAGAGAGAGAGAGAGAGAGGGGTGCCTTCTGTGATAAAGCTATCTATGAGGCAGCTGATCCTGTACAGAGAGGAGAGGAGAAGATGAAACAGTCCTCCTCCATCTTAACCTTCAACACTGCCTGAAACCTCCAAACTCCTCAACCTGCTCAGCTACAGCCCAAGTTCAGAAAGTAGACTAAAAAATAAATCTAAAAAAATATCTACAAAAAAATCTGACAAAAATGTTTGACATTACATTACATTACATTACATTACATTACATTGAGCAGATGCTATTGATCAACGTGACTTACAAGGAGGACATCCAAGCAACAAACAACAAAGTAAGGGGTCAGTACAGCACACAGCAAGTAATGTAGAACAGATCAAAAGCAGAAAAGCAGTGGAGGACCTACTGTATGAAATGTAGTGCAGGTTAGTACCCATGATTCAAGGTGAGTAGAGTTAGTTATGTTATGCAGGGAAGCTCTCTTGGAAAACCGCATATTTGCACTGAAATACTGTGAACATGTAACATGCTGTGATATTTCAGGATGATCGGCTAATATTGATGATTGATATTGGTGACAATGCCTGTTACGGTATGTGCTAAGAGCATGGAATATACAATAGGACTTTTTACTCAATTAACTTTTTTTCGCAATTCACTTTCTGACTCAACATGTGAAGATTCATTACCACAACTGGAAGAGGCCAAGACTAAAAAAGTCACCTCACCACCCCTTATCCTGGTTGTTAAGCTGGTTTTCTCTCCTCTCAACATTGAGGGCCGTTGTAGAGAGGGAGCAAAGGGCAATCTTAGGCGCTGTTTACTTTGTTTGTCAAAGGCCGTTTGTTGGCCGTTGCAAAAGTACAATTTGCTGCATAGCCCATAGCCAATCGTGTCAGTTGTATTCAAACAAACTGCACGCTTCCATTTGTAATACGCGTCATCATCTTTCCACCCCTCCCCACTCTTGGATTGGCTCCCTACCTCAGGCTAGCGCTTTGGGACGAGTATCCTGTGTCTTTCAGATCGGAACGATGATGCAAAGCAGCATGGTATTCCCCAGGCTAGACCATAGTGATCACCTACCAAGAACTCTAATTTCTGAATGCCCTCTCCTCTTTCTCCATCTCTTCAACTCAACTGTTCCACCTCCATAGTGTATATCCATTGTTAGTCATCTTGCTCAATATCTCTCTCAACTTCTTCACCTCCATCTCTCATTTTTTCACTCCCACACACCTCTATGTCTCTATCTACTCCTTCACTTTCATCTCTCTATCAGTGCTTCTCTCCATCTCTTCCTCTTCTTTTCATTCTCCTCCCCTTCCACACATACAGTATGTGGGTGATGCATCTCAAGGCCCGGCCTGCTTTTCGAAAGACCGTCCTCCCGGCCTCCTCTCTCCACTTCACTCCACTCCTCTCCTCTCAGCTCCGGTCCACTCCATCTCCCCTCCTCTGTGTGTCGGGCCCGGCCGGGTATCTCTGCGGCGCTGAAGGTGTGACAGATGTTTTAATGTGGCCGCGATTCCTTATCACATCCCCCGGCTGAGAGCTCAATTTGCGTCCCTCCCCAGTGATAGATGGTAGCCTTGGGCTTGCAGGGGGAGTGCCCGCTAAGCAAAGCAAACGACTGGCTCGCCCACCCCCTTCTCTCTCCCTCTCTCTCTCTCTTCATCTCTCAGCCTTCCCTCCATCTCTCTCTCTCCCTCCCTCTCCTCTGATGGACAGAGCAGGCAGGCCCTCTAAGCAAAGCAAAGTAAACGACTGACTCCCTCCCTCTCTCTCTCTCTCTCTCTCTCTTCCTCTCTCGGCCCTCCCTCCCTCCATCTCTCCTTCTCCACCGATGGACGGAGCAGGCAGGCAAGCAGGGTGGGAGGGAGGGATGGAGATGGGAGGGATGCAGGGACTGGGAGGGTTGAGTGGTGGGTGGTGTCGGGTAAATCATTTATTTGGTCTGGAGGGAGGCAGGAGAGGCTTATGTCTTTTTTATGGCATTATCAAAAGAAAATGGCACCCACAGCCATTGATGGAGGGGGATATCAATCTGGGGTTTTAGCATGCACGTGTGCAAGCACACACACACACACACACACACACACACACACACACACACACACACACACACACACACACACACACACACACACACACACACACACACACACAGACACACACACACACACACACACACACACACACACACACCCATGGCACATACACAGACATACAAACACGCACATGCACACACACACACACACACGTGCGCGTACACACACACACACACACACACACACACACACACGCACACACACACACACGCACACACACGCACACACACACACGCACACGCACACACGCACACACACAGCACACACACACACACACACACACACACACACACACACACACACACACACACACTGTAAAAAGCACAGACACCTATGCAACCTTGCACACATACCCATACAAGCACACATGTCCAAACGAATGCTCCCATTGGCTGGGGGAACCTTGACCTTAGCTGAACCTGATCTGGAAATCACACACCAACACACACACACACACACACACACACACACACACACACACACACACACACACACACACACACACACACACACACACACACACACACACACACACACACACACACACACACACAGACACACACAGACACACACACACACACCAGCAGCAGCAACAGGTGGACTGGGGAAAATGCCAACCATCGCCTCCCCCCGCCCCACAGCACTCTGCAATTGGCTCATTCAATCCAACCCCACTTTACTCCAACCCTACAGCCATCTCAGCCCCCCACCTACACACACCCCCACCACCATCAGGGCCCTAAGAGGCCATCAGTCAGGCCGGTGGGCCAACAGCTGATGTATATACAATCTCATGTCAACATAAATCAAGTGACACTTCAATGGTCCCATTCAGCTGCAGCCAACGGGTATGACGTAACCCTTTACAATGCCACACACACACAACTATGCACAAACAAACACACACACACACACACACAAACACACACACGCAAACACACACACACATGTATGAGGGCATGCACGCACGCACACATACACATGCAAATGCATTTGTGTACTCGCACACATACACATGTTAGCACATTTGCACGTGCACACGCATACACACGCATACACACGCATACACACGCATACACACACACACACACACACACACACACACACACACACACACACACACACACACACACACACACACACACACACACACACACACTGTTCTAAGGCTGTGCATATATATCACTTGAAGCCCCACCACCTGTTTTCACCTTTTCCAGCGGCACCGCCACACTTCTGCCCCAGTCGGTCTCAATAATAAAGGAGTGCGGAGATTTGGCCAGACACTCCACAGACCCCCTACATTGCTCCCGCCGCTCCGCTCCTCTCCTCTCCTCTCCTCTCCTCTTCTCTCCTCACCATAATATAATATGATAACACTGCCCTTTGCCGAACATCGATTTATCGCCCGGGTGACATTGGAGCGTGGGGGAGCAATGTGCCAAGTCACATAAAACAATAGGCCTACATTTTAATATTGGAATTGAAAGCAGGGTGGTGGGGGGGTGGGGGGGGTGGGGCAGTGGTGGTGGAGTCAGGGATGTGGTTGTGGTGGATGTTGGCCTGCTGAATAGAAGAAAGAGCAAGGCTGGGTATTTTTAACTTGAATATGTGGTAGTGTGTGTGCGTGTGTGTGTGTGAGCGTGCGTGCGTGCGTGCGTGTGTATTTAGCGGTGTGTGCATTTAGCGGTGTGGGACTGTTTGTGGGATGATGGGGGTAAAGACACACCAAGAGGATGCAATGTTGAAGTGGTGGCTCATTATTCAGACTGTATTGATGTGTGAGCACATTCATCACACACCATGTGACACTAGCTGATGAGCGATGAGCATGCCCTCTCCCACCTCTCTCTCTCTCTCTCTCTCTTTCTCTCCCTCTCTCTCTCTCTCTACCCCCTTCTGTCTCTCTCGGTCGGCATCACCCACACACGCATACGGAAATGCATATAGAACACATAAACACGGGCACGGGCACGCGCACACACACACACACACACACACACACACACACACACACACACACACACACACACACACACACACACACACACACACACACACACACACACACACACACACACACACAGACGTATGCAATACCATATGTATCAATTAGACATACATCATCTTGCTGCATTCATCTTTTTCTCCATCCTCCTCATTTTCACATAAATTGTAAACAGTCGAGACATGCGTTAACAGTTTGGAGATCGTTCCGCGATCTCGAGTTGCACAAGGTTTTATTTATTGGGGTGATAAAGTTTTAGCTGCATAGGGCTTCCTCAAATGCCTACTGTATGCACACACTTACACACCTGTGCAGATAAATACACCCATACACATACAAAAGCATGCACTTATACATGTAAACATATAGTGCATACATGGACATAAATATGCATGCAATTACCGTACATCCATATATACATGCATACATACACATGCATGCACATTTGATGAATTATAGCAAATGTGCTTACATCCATAGATCCATTACTGTACTGTCATACTTGCTGTCCTTCACTATTGTGTATGTGTTCTTCACTCTCCCTCTCTCTCTTCCTCTTCTTCTTCTTCTTCTCCTCCTCCTCCCTTCTCTCCGTCCATCTCTCCATTCATCACGACACCTTCTCGCCCGCTGTTAGCCAGAGAGCCCTCACTGTACCATAACTCTGCTTGCCGCTCATTACATAGGTGGGAGCCGAGGGCTGCGCTGATCAATGGCATATGTATGTATGGCTATTACTACTGCGGGAGGCATATGATCCTCATGTCTCTGCTATATGTCTTCATGAGCCTACGCACGCACACACACACACGCACGCATGCATATACATACGCAAATATGCACGCATGCACACACTCACACACACAGGCACGCACATATGCACATACACACACACACACGCAAAAACACACACACACACACACACACACACACACACACACACACACACACACACACACACACACACACACACACACACACACACACACACACACACGATGTGGGCAAGGGAGAGGAACAGCTTTACCTTAATGTGGAGCCTTAATCACTGTCCAGAAACACTTCTGCTCAACTTAGTCTTTCTCGAGAAGGGCCTACCGTAGGTGATGTAAACGACGGCGCTCTCAGATGTGTTGAAAGGAATACAAAAAGATGGAGATACAGCACTACTGCTGTTCGGTGCATGGCCTAATAGCAACAAACTTGTTATTTTCTTTAATATTCTTTTTGTTTCTGGCTGTATTTCTGGCAGTCTCAGCAGGCGTACGATTCCATGCCAGCAATGTGTAATTGGAAAGCCCGAGCTAACAATTAGCATTACAGGCGAAATCTCATTTCATAGCGGAGGACTGCTTGAATTCAAAGCAATTATTTCGGAATTTGAAAAAAAAAGTGTGAGACACAAAGGAGGGCTATTAGCATTGAGAGGCAGTGTGCGACTCCCGAGAATGAGGAGGCTCCTTCTAAAAGATATATCTCGGCCACATGCATACGTTTCAATTTTGTGCTGATATGAAATATGGAAACATAAACTGCACTCTGAGGTGAGTGAGTGGTGAGGAGGAAAGAGGGGGGAAAAAACGAAAAGCAGAAAAGAAAAAAAAGAAACCCGGGAAAGAGATGATTTAATTTGCCTCCACAACAATATCTCATTATCAGTCAATATTTACACCAGTGCAACATTCGCACAAAGGCTCAAACCGTTAATTACAACGAGCCGCTAATCTTGCCTTATTGGACAGCTAGCTGATGTACACACAAAGTGATGGAGCGAGAAAAAAAGAGAAGAAAAGCTGAGCATGTTAGTTTACCCCGTGTCACAGACTTCTTTTAATGTAATTAGAAGCTTGAGGGACGACCTCCTTAAGCATTAATCCAAACATTGATCGCGGGAAATCCTAATAAAGCTCTCCCCAATGATATATTTAGGAAAATAAAACGCTGGAGCGAAGAGGCATGGCGTTTTCCAGCAGAACGGAATGGAGCGAAGGCCCCTGAAAATTTTTCAGGTGAATATATGATGTCCCTCTCGCCTGGATAATAACTCAGATGCCATCGGAATGACATCAATCACAGGACCTCTCAGGTTGGGAG
>NC_085866.1:38261812-38264312 GCF_034702125.1 Engraulis encrasicolus | reverse complement strand
ACATCCCCTGCAGAACAAACAGCTCTCCTGCACAACAACCAGAACAGACCCACTTTACTACATGTAGACATCACAGTCCTTCGGAACCTGTCTTTCAAATGCATCAAACTCTCAATGATGTTTTCTGTCGCCCATCATTATCAATCCAGCTCCCACCCTCTTTTTAAATATTTCTTGATACCTTATATTTCAATGAAAAAAAAGAGCATCTAGGATTGCGTTGTCTTCAATTACTTGAAATAAAGGCTATATGTTGCTAGATGTAAAGAGTCATCTAGGTGTGTTGAAGGTGTGTTGTTGGATAACCTCGCTGTTAGTGATGCCTTGTCCAATCAGAAAGTCGTAAATAATTTGACCGGATCAATTGTATAAATTTCCATTAACCCAGGAACGTACGCTCCAATACGGCAAGGGAGGCAATGCCTCACCAGCCCCAGACATCATGAGAATGATGAGATGCAGTAAATGTGAATAATGGTAACAATAATAATGATTATTTTCGAGCATCTATACTATAACTGCCATTTGTGCAATATTTAAACAGTTTCAATCATTTTCAATCATTTTCGTGGCAAAAATCGCACTATTTGCCCACTTCCTATCAAATTGCTCCAAATACGCAGCAACTTGGGGCAGCAAGAGCCTTGCCTCACTGCGGATTGCACAATCCCTCGATAACAAGCTTAAGCGCATGCGCCATTTGCTCGTTCTGTGTATGCTACCTCGTAATGCTTTATTAAATGTTTTTATACACACACACACACACACACACACACACACACACACACACACACACACACACACACACACACACACACACAGACACACACACACACGAACACACACACAGACGCACACCGCACCTTCTACCTGCACTAAACACACACACACACACACACACACACACACACACACACACACACACACACACACACACACACACACACACACACACACACACACACACACACACACACACACACATACTGCTGCTGGTGTACTTGATAGACCTTTTTAATATTTATTTTTCTTCAAAATGCTACTATTACTATGTCAGAACGCTATAAAGGACTTTTTAGGAAAAGCACAAAAGCACAACAATTACCTCTTAATGTATGTCCTCTACAAGTCTTCTGTTGTCCAGTCTTGCACTTTAAATGTCTGTATGAGCACTGTCTATGTCCATACTGTCTTAAGTCCATGTATAAGTACTGTCTATGTCTATACTGTCTATGTCCTTACCTAGATTAGTCTATGTCTGTATGGGAAAGCAAGAAATCTAATTTCAAATTCTGTGTATGACCAGTGCATGTAAAGAAATTGACAATAAAAACCTACTTGACTACTTGACTTATACTCTTACTAGAAATATGTATGGTGTGCCCTCATTTTCCTGATGAATTTCACTATTTTCTATGTGTGAGTATCATTTCTTTACTCTGAACACTTTGACATGACGCCGCACTGAAATACAGTGGCTGAGGCTAGCCTCAGGATTTTGGCCTTGAGTTTCTCTAGCTTGTCAGTCACGTCATCGCGTAACCTGGATATGAAGTTCAAAAGACGTTATTGTTGGCTTGCTTCGATGGATGTGGATGTTTAACACAACTGAGAGGATTCTTAAAGTTAGATTTTCCAAGGGAAAAAAGGCGTGATAAAGAATGGACGACTGACAGAAGATTACCCGATCATTTCAAAGTGAGTGGTACAACTGAAAAGATTGGCTATGTGGATGTCCTACTATTACCCTTATACCCTGTTACCCGTGTCTCTTGTTTGCAACAAGCGAAACTGTGTGGAATAGCATTAGTATGGGATTTTGTGACTTCTACCAAGGAGCATCACGAAACACGAATCCTCGGCTACTCATATTCAATGCCAAATTGCTTTGTTTGAAGACGTTTGGGGCGTCTCGAATAGATGTGGCTTTGAGTGAACAGCACCGGCTAAGCGTGCACAATGCCAAAGTGAAGGAGTTGCTTCAACTGGTCCTTACCTAGCTACAACTGTGTCCGTCCGTGGAGAGGCCATTCTCTGCTCTGAAAAGACTCAAACAATGATGCTTTCATCCCTGGCAACTTTCGTTGTTGAGAAGGGAGGCTTGTAAAGCTTGTGAAAAGACACGGAGGATTTCTATGTCAAAGTCATAGCCTACATTTTCGTCCAGAAGGAGCGGCGCATGAACTTCAATTTTCAAGCAAAGGTAAGACCAGTATTTCTTTCCTGTGTGTGTGTGTGTTTCCTGATGCTGTGAGACCTGTTCAGCACCTTGGTTACATGTTTGGTCTGTGGCACCTGCCATAGTAGCCTGATTATCATCGAGTTCAAATCTCTTCGAAGTGTTGCGAAGGTGTTGCGTCACTAGGAGGGCGCGGCCTGGCTACTGCTGTGGTGCAGTCCTGTTTGTCTGGCATCCTGGTGCTGTGTGGTTTATGTGGCATGATGGTGTTGTGTGGCCAGTTCAGCCTGTGGCATCTTTTATAGTGTGTGACACTGTATG
>NC_085866.1:38249312-38256812 GCF_034702125.1 Engraulis encrasicolus | reverse complement strand
GGCAATTACAAAGGGTGACCACAGAGAGAGAGAGAGAGAGAATAAATGTTTGTGCATATATTCAGTTACATTTAGACACAGATGCTACTTTCTTGTGCTTTTAACCCATTAAGACACTGCGTTATAAATTTGCTGTTACCAGAATGGCAATGACCAAGTTGTAGTGCATTACTAAAGGCCCTGTGTTATGTTTTAGTATTGTAATAATATTGTAGTTAACTTTTCAATGTCTATTACAGCGTGCCACTGGAGGTACAGTGTGCATTAAGGGGTTAAAGAACTTTGAATTTGTGAATGCATTCCAAGCGGTGGTGTAGTAGCCTACGTAGAACGCAGGTGTACTAATTCATATAGTATTGTAAGTTCATTATTTAGTTGTGTAGGCCTATTTAGTCAATAGTAAGGTTTTGTTATGGCTTTGGAGTTAAACAATTACAAGACATTGACTAAATAGAGATGTAAATTAATACATAAGCATACACAGGTAAGAAAGGAGAAGATTGTCATGTTTACCTTGGTAAACACCTATGTAAATACGGCCTATACGTTATGTAAATGATGTCAATGACCGTACACACAATTAATATAATACACACCACATAATGACCATCAATACTGCCCTCAATACTGTTCAGTTTCGCACAAACCCCCTTCAAATGCTCTGAAACACACCACACACATCACATACAGACACATACAAAGACACAGACCGGCACACCTCCCCAATGCACCAAACAAAAATGTGCTCACACACACACACTGTCTTGTTCAGCAAGCGGGATGGGATGGAGTGCGATGGAGGAAGAGAGCCGGTCGGAGAGAGAAAACTCTGGGATCAATAGGGAGGCAAATTGAAGAATCTCCGGCCATTATTTTCCCTGTTTCCCATTCCGTCTGCTCGGCCCCTGACAGACACTATGGCTTCACCGAGCCATCCGAGCTGTCCTGTCCCCTTTACACACTACCACCATCGCTACCCACTGACAGCACAGCTCACACACATACTCGGAAGTACGTACACACACACACACACACACACACACACACACACACACACACACACACACACACACACACACACACACACACACACACACAAACTCCATCACAGACAGACACACACACACACACACACACACACACACACACACACACACACACACACACACACACACACACACAGACAGAGGCACACAGGGGCATGCACTCACATGCAACACCAGACAAACACACACACACACACACACACACACACACACACACACACACACACACACACATGCACACAAACAAGCGCGCACACACACACACACACACACACACACACACACACACACACACACACACACACACAAACAGACAGAGGCACACAGGGGCATGCACTCACACGCAACACCAGACAAACACACACACGCACACACACAGACACACATACCTTTCCCTCTCCATCACACACACACACAAACACTGCACACACACACACACACCTTTCCCTCTCCATCACACACATACACACACACACACACACACACACACACACGCAGACGCTCAAGCACACGTACACCTCTGTTGTTCTATATTTCACAGACCAAAACATGCACACGATCACACACACACAACTGCGCACACACACATGCACATACACAGGTCGTTGAATTTATTGCATGTGTACATGGATAAAAAAGAAGCCGTATCATTGAAATATGATCCTATACAGATGTGCTCGCCACAAATCATGCACAAATATACAGTCACATTCACAGCACACACACACACACACACACACACACACACACACACACACACACACACACACACACACACACACACACACACACACACACACACACACACACACACACACACACACACACACAGAGACACACACACACACACAGAGACACACACACACACACACACACACACACACACACAGATATACACGTATATATACAATCCCAGGAAAAGGTTTGTATACCCTTTGAAAATTCTTACATTTTTGTCAAAATTGGTCATAACACATGGTCTGAACTTCCAGGAAATCACAGGAAGGAACAATCAGCATCTGCTTTAACTAATTCCACCCAAACATGTACATGTTCTCATTGGTCATAAGATGTAAACATTCACAGGACAGCTAGTCATAGCTGGGTTTCTTAGCGTCCAAAAAGGGCCTAATCGTTACGCGCTGGATAGAAGCACCAAAATCGGTGTAGACCTTCCTTAGGGTGTTCTCCATCATTTCAGAAGGGGTGCCCCAAATTTCAATGTCATTAAGGTCCAGTTTTATGGTAAATCCAAGATGGCTGCCCAAAACCAGCCAATTGTAGTAAAATGCTGTACTGCCTGGACATAATGGTGTTATGGGCCAATCCACCTATTTGTGTGTGATGTATACAAACTGAACTTGTGAAATATGTGCAAAACTTACCATAAAAACAATGTTATATATATCTTATTTAGATTCAAAAACAGGAAAATCATAAAAACCATGGTCAGAATGAGATCACTCTACAATTGAGAGCTCATTTCTGGGCATTTAGGTATTGAACCAACATTCATTAAGAGTTTTAAAAATTTGCAGTGGGTCATATCTATAACATCCAAAAAGAAAATTGTGGTTAGAAAATTTAGGGGAGAAGAGATAAACCCTTGAACTGGGCCACACATAACTGTCCCAATGTTAGCATGCTAGCATTAGCAGGTTCAGACACTCAGTCTGCTCTTCAGATAAAGATGGCAGATAAAGATGGCAAACAATAATTTTAATCCCACTTACACATGCGCGCACACACACAAACTACTACTACTTCCTTAGGACCCCCTCAATGATTTAACCCTAGGAGTCCAACTGAAATATATTCATATCAATCAAGTCAATAATATATGTACATATCAAGTGTCAGTGACAGCTGTCAAATGACAAATGTATGCTGATTAATGTTCAGATATGTATATCGCAGTCCTAAGTGTACAATGGAGTGATAAGGGCATTTATGCTTAGGAAATTATGAATAATCAATATGCAATACACCATACATACAGTATATTGACAGATACTTTGTTTTAAAAGAGCAAAATGGTAACATGTCTGATTTTCCATCTACTTTTGGCTTTAATCTAGATGACATGTTGGCTACCTAACCACTTAATTTATTGTTTGCCTTTGTTTAAAACATGTCTGCCTGCCTTCCCTCTCTCACATAGGCTACTAAAATAGTCTTTCAAAAACTTAAAACAACAGCATGTGGAAATCCTATTGGCTTTGGAGGGCTAACGTCTAAGAAGACTATACTGTACTCTGCTGTATTGCACTGTACTGTACTCTACTATAACTGTACTGTACTGTACTGTAATGTGATATACCGTACTGTACTCTAACTGCACTGCACCGTGCAGTATGCTACTGTACTGTACTGTACTGTACTGTACTGTACTGTACTGTACTGTACTAGACTGCACCGTACTGTATGCTACTGTACTGTACTTAACTAGACTCCACCGTACTTTATGCTACTGTACTGTACTTTACTTTACTGTACTGCACCGTACTGTATGCTACTGTACTGTACTGCACCGTACTGTATGCTACTGTACTGTACTGTACTGTACTGTACTGTACTAGACTGCACCGTACTGTATGCTACTGTACTGTACTTAACTAGACTCCACCGTACTTTATGCTACTGTACTGTACTGTACTTTACTTTACTGTACTGCACCGTACTGTATGCTACTGTACTGTACTGCACCGTACTGTATGCTACTGTACTGTACTGTACTGTACTCTACTGTGCTTTATTATACTGCACCATTCTGTATGCTACTGTACTGTACTGCACTCCACTGCACTGCACTGTACTGTACAGTACAACTATAGAACTGAAACATGTAGAGCGGTGGTGCTCAAACTGTGGTACGCGTACCACAGGTGGTACTTGAGACATCTCTGGTGGTACTTGGAATACCATTATGAACCTCTCCTGTACTGACTGGCAAAAGTGAATATGGAAGGCCTTTACTGCGATATTCTAATGTTGGTTGTCAAGGTGGTACTCGGAGAGCTCAATATTTTCTCAGGGGGTACTTCACACAAAAGTTTTGAGAACCACTGATGTAGAGCATTCTGAGGACATGTACAATATTATGCAAAACGGTGTAGTGGGAATGAGTTATGTTACTGTTACCACTCAAAATCTTGAAGGTTAAAAAAAGTCGTGTGGCATTTTGTTTGGGGGGGGCGGGGTATGATCGACTATTCTTCCGCCCAGTCTATTTATGTGCCTTGCATATCAAGAAAATGAGTCCAGGTAATGATTTACTTTCATAGTATATACCATATGAGAAGTGTTGTTCTATATAGATATTTCTCCTATGGGTAAGGGTGGCAAAAGACCTACAGTACATGTTGTCCATCAGCTGTCAGTTTTGATGTACAGTTGCAGTTTAAGTACTCAATGATTACTGAGCTAACTAATACAACTTTTGACACAAGTACTAGGTGAGGACTTGTCTGCAAATAAACATTTTTTTTTTATCTCTGTCTTCTTACTCAACATACACTAAGAAATCATTCCCATTTAATTTGAACTGAAGCCATACTGTGGCCTACATGTAGGCCTATATTGAGTAATCTGTAATGCCATTCTAAAGATGACTGAAATGCTCTCACAATATGCACTTGTAAAAATATAGAATTCGGTGATCTTATGGGGTTCTTCATACATATGGAAAGGTCCTGTCCTTTACCCTCTCTCATACAAATAAAATACGTATATCTGTTATGGAAATTAGAGGATGGGGAACCTGCTACCTAGGGCATCTTGCACTGACACTATCCCATTCAAATCGAGCATTAGCAGCAGTCTATTATCACCATAATTTTTTGGGTTGGCAATGCTCATTTTAATTCAGACCAAGAATCTTCTCAAATCGTTCACAATGTTACATGCTGTCAAGCACGTAAGCACAGACTCACCCATACGTTCACACTATGTACATTTTATAGTTTTATCAATCTGGTGTAGCAGGCTACCCTTGCTTCATCTCTTCTGAGGACTATATTAACATTGTCAGCTAAGTATAATGTCATGTAATAACAATGTAATGCGTTACCAACATGACATATTGTATATGACATGGTAGACATTTTTTTTTCAAGGGGCACCCCTTCTAGGATGTCTTCAAATCAGTCAAGGAACACGTGTACCGAATTATATGCTTCTATCCAGCGCGTAACGATTTCTTGGCTTACAGCCCCTACTATCATAAGTAAGTACACCCTTGCATTCAATAGGTTTTAACCCTCAGTTTGTCGCAATAACCTTAATCAGACATGTCCTGTAGTTGCAGATCAGATTAACTAAACAATCTGGATGTATCTTGTCTCCCTCTTCTTTATAAAACTGCCCCATTTCAGCAAGGTTTCTGGGATGTCTGGAGTGAATAGCTTTCTTGATTTCATGCCATATCATCTCAATTGTTTTTTGGTCAGGGCTTTGACTGGACTATTCCAGAATGTGTATTTCATTGTTATGAAGCCATTCTAAAGTCGATTTCCTTCTAAAATATGGGTTGAAGTCCCATTTCAGCACTCATCCTCTTGTGCTGATGATTACTTCCTGTGATTTCCGGGAAGTTCAGACCATGTTTTAAGACCAATTTTGACAAAAATGTAAGAATTCAAAGGGTTTACAACATTTTCCCTGGGACTGTATATATATACACACGCGCACACAAATACACATTGACACTGTGTCTGGTCTGCCATTCTGGCTCCACACTCCCCTGTCCAACTGTCATCTCATCTGGAGCCCCCTCACACACATTGATACACACATAGGGTTACCAGACATCCCTTGAAATGCATAATCGTCCCATATTTGGAAACAAAAGTACGGTTCCGCATTGAGCTGAAACGGGATGCAATTTGGTTAACCCTCAAGCGACCGGCCTGTTTTTGCGACTAATCTGACCGAGCGGGGTCATTTATGACCCCAAGGAGTTTATATAGAAATCCCACTATATAAATTATTTTTTGGGATTCATTCAAATTTATTTACATCTTGCACATAGTTGTCCCTCATCTAAAGCAAAAAAATGTGAATTTGAACATTTTATTGTTTTGCTAAAAATTAGTCAAACTTACATACGTATATGCTAAATATGATGTATGCCCTCATTTGCATATGTAAACATCAAAATACAAAAAACATCCAATACATTTTTTTCTTCTCTCATCATCAGTAATCAACTGAGAAAGTTTCATGGTGATATCTATCTTTTACATTTTTTAGCCTATTCACTTGTAGTAGTCTTACCATAATAATTATGCTAATTATGGAAATTGCTCAAAGTGAATCTTTGGGAAACCAAGTCAAATTCTATCTATTAGGCCCATAGATGATATTTCTGCAATAAAACTTTAGGGTACTCAACATTTCTGGGTTCATGAAATCACAAGATCAGAGAATATGGTAATTTACATAGACAAAACCATGTCTCAAACATATAACCTTATGCACACTCAACATTTCTTTGAAACTTTTTCTGGACATTGTAGCTGTGAAAAGGTGTCTTCCATATGTATTAGAGCAAAGAAATGATTCAACTGATGCTTCAGCCTTTGTATAGCCATATAATAAGGAAAATTCAAAAAACGCCATTGATTTCTACACTGATGACTTGTTTCCTCCCTCTTTGTTCATCAGGATGACTTCCATTTCATATTCTCATCATGTGTCTAGGACCACTGTGCCATGATATCAACAAATATGGAGCAATAACAGAGGAAATACTCCCTGGGTGCCCTCACAATATGCTTCATTGGCTATCGCAGGGGTGCCCTGTTTATTTATATAAAATATTATATTTTAATACTATAAATGTTTATATTGTGAATATTTTAGGTCTGCTGACCATGGCCTGCCCCAAGACACAAAATACAAAAACCAGAGTTTGAAAATTACAACAACAATGGACATTATAATGTTGAGTATCTCATGGATCCTCTCGGGGTCATAAATGACCCCAGAGGTGTTTTTATTATAAATCCCATATAGATGGTCCAAAACTCACAAAAATCATACACAACATGCACAACAGATGTATTGACAAACTCCTAGAAGGACAAGTTTTTCTGATGAAAATTGCAGAAATGGTGTATGAAAATATGTGCCCGGGGTCATAAATGACCCCAGTCGGTCGCTTTAGGGTTAAAATGCAGGCAATTGTATCTAAGAAAAACAACATTTTCTGGGGCAGGACCTCCAGACTGCAGCGCAAATGAGGTGTTCTTTATTTTTCCTCAGGGAGTTGGAAACCCTATACACACACCTTATCGAAAACAGGACATAGCACTCTGAACCACATCCATCTCAATCCAAGATACCCTAAGCGCTTGCTGCCTCACTCTTGTCATTCATTATTGTATGCAACACACTCAATAGCTTGCTAGCTGCATGTTTGCCCTTTCCCCTGGCCCAATAGCATCCAGCTAAT